>NC_056735.1:980581838-980774338 GCF_019279795.1 Protopterus annectens | reverse complement strand
ATCACAGGTGGTGTTGACTCCAGTATTTTCAGACAGCTGCAACAACCACAGTCAGGCAGTGTGGAAGGTTAGTGCGTAGTTGGCTTTAATAAGTTTGTCTGAGGTGTACTTGGCATGATACCTGTGTACATATAACTTTTACATATTTCATTATCAGGTACTCAATCAACATCAGGGCCATCAAAACTCTATAGAGACTGCACAGTAAGCCAGTCCTCATAAATTTATGAAAAAAATCATTCTAAATGCTACAGGTCAAATTAAACACATTTTGACATCTTTTTTCACATGGACAGCACCAGACACAACCACAGTAAGCTGATGTTGACAGAAGACTGTCTGTCAGTGATGATGTCATAGCACTCATACTCATGACACAACCTGAGGACAGTTGCATACAGTGACAAAGTATACTGGCAGGGACTCCTATACCACAGCATGTAGATAACTCCCTAAATATTGATACAGGCTCACACACTGTGTAGAATGAGTTAATGACTTTATAACAGGGGGAATTGCCATGTAGTTCAACACCTGTTTCTTGTGCACAGCCTGATCCCCTTGATAAAGAGAATACCCCTTCAGAGAGAGCAGTACACAGAACTGCCAGGTAAAGACATATTTCACAGTTAGCTCCAGAGACACACAAGCCTTTAGCTGCCCAGCAAAAGATGTGCTGTAACATAGTTCAGGTCCAAGCTACTGACACTGAGGGTCAAATAGAGATGATTAGAGTATTGTGGGATATATATCAAGAATTTCACCACAACTTGGGAATGCTGGAGGCCAGAGACAATGCCATGATGATTTTCATGGACAATATAGCTGCATACACATTATCCATATCAGCCTCTAGGCCTACACTAGTAAAGACTTATCAGACACAAATTGAGTACACAGCTGGACATGGACAAGGAACTATCCACATCGAGGTGGATAAGTATGTCGGACTCCACATGCTTCTCAAGAAAGTGTTGCAGGCAGTCATGTGGATTCACCCAAGAAGAAGGCAGCCAGGTCTTGCCAGATATCCACAGCACATGGCAGAATCTCTCAGTCATGGTAGAGGTCCTGCAACACTGTTAGGTCAATGTCAAGACATTCCCATTCATCTAGCAGATCAAATCACTGGAACAACTCAGGGTCACATGCCAGCATTTGTTCATGACCTATGGGAACTTCACCCACGCTATCCTTAGGGGACATTGTATATGACCCTATGAACATGCCAGTACTCACCCAGAAATGACTTTGTAGACAGGGCCCAATGCTGTGAATTTCCTTGTATATGAAAAACAGTAAACAGACAATAGCAGGAAAAATATATATTAGATTATTTCAACTACAAAATGCCATATGTTTTACTACATGAACTACAGCAGACATTTTTATTGTCAGTTTTTTTTACAATAAGACATCATGGTTAATAGTTTTTTCCCATTGTTATGTGAAAGTGTTATAACAGAAATAAGTTACTGAACTTTTGTCTCACATTGTTACTGCTCTAATCTGTAAAGTTATCATATGTACTTTATTTTATTTTTGTCTGTATTTTTCATATTTTATCTGAACTAACTCCTCTTTAGCTGTTATCAGTAGTTGCGTGTATAATACCTCTGTTTTTTGTTTTTTCCTTAGCTTTTATATTCAACACACTCTCTCCCCTCCTGTTTTCCCTAGATTTTAAAGCAAAGTGTATTCCCTCAAGACTTTGTCTACCTTTACTGATACTGCTTCAACTCCTGGAATTACACCTGTGCTCTATTGTATAGCCAGTTTACACTAAAAGTATGTTATAAGCTCATACCACAAAGCAGTCTTACTTTGTCTACTGTACAGGATACCTGCATACCACTGACAGCATCAGCTGACAATATTCCTTCCACTTTTCTTCTACTAGCAGTTGACTCTCTTGCTCTCCCTGTATCTATCCTAATTAATCGCTCTATCTCTGAATCTAAAGTCCCTTCCATCTGGAAACAATGCTACACTCCACCTATACACAAAGGAGGCAACTCTGATATCTCCAACTTTAGACCTATCGCTATCCTCTCCCCTCTCTCTAAAGTACTAGAAAAATGCATTCATAAACAAGTTATGCAGTATCTAATACAGGAAAATCTGCTTACACCCACTCAACATGGCTTCAGACCCAAACATAGTACCACTACAGGTCTATTATCCTTCCTCAACACTGTCTCTATATCCATGGATGACCAAAAATTTATTTCTTGCCTATTCTTGGACCTCTCAAAAGCTTTCAACACTGTCTCACACTCTCTTCTGCTGCACAAACTGCATAACCTCAACTTCTCCTCTGATACTGTTGCATGGTTCTCCAGCTACCTCACTGATAGATCTCAATTAGTAAGATGGCACTCTGCACTCTCCCCTCCTCTCCCTGTAAAAATGGGTGTACCTCAAGGGTCTATCCTAGGGCCTTTACTTTTTAATATCTTTACTAATCAGCTCTATACCTCCTGTCCTCAGTCATCTTTAGTGCAATATGCAGATGACTCTACAGTCATCACCACAGACAGCTGTCCTTCTAAGCCCTTCTCAGCTACTCAGACATCTTTTAACTTAGTTGAAACATGGCTCTCCAACAACCAGCTCATCCTTAGCCCTAAAAAAAACAAAGCTGTTACTCTTCCTACCTAAAACGTTCATAAATATTAAACCCTCCTTCTCCATACAGTCCCTTAATAACACTCCCATTCAGGTAGAATCCAGTACTAAGCTCTTAGGTGTAACCATCGATGATCAGCTTAAATTAGACTTGCATGTTAATCTTCTTCTTCTTCTTTCGGCTTTTTGACTTGCATGTTAATAACTGTATCAAAAAGACTCGTTCAAAACTAGGGCTCCTTTACCGTAACAAGAAATTCCTTACCTCTGAAGCCAAGATTACTCTCTTTCTTATCTACCTTCTACCCAGTCTAATGTACAATTCTCAAATTCTCACAAATCTTAACTCAGCACTCCTGACCAAACTCAAATCTACCTACAACAAGGTAGCTAGATTTGCTGCCCAACAGACTTACAAATCCCATCACTGTCTCTCTCTAAAACACCTAAACTGGCTTGAATTACTCCACCAGCTTCTTCTATCTCAGCTTCAGATCATCCATTCTATCCTATACCGGCCTTCCTACTGCCCAGCACTATCCCCACTCATCTCCCATTATTCTCCCTTCAGACCTCTCCGAAGCTCTAACCATGACCTACTACAAATCTACAAACCCAAGTCTAAATTTGGACATAACATGTACAGCTATCACCCCACTATTGCCTGGAATAGGCTCCCACTAGAAATCAGGACCCTTACGCATCCTAAACAATTTAAGACAGACACCAAAGAGCACTTTAAAAGTCACTGGTCCTGCCACTGCACTCACCCTCCTTAACATCCCCTACTTCTCATACCTTAATCTACTTTCTGCCCTTAACTCACTCTTCTCACTAGCTCTCTCTAATCTTCCTTGTTCTATTGTCTTCTAAAGTCTATTAAGCAAATTGCCTCAGAGAAACATTCTATTGTAATTGTCTTGCCTTCATGCAAATACATCATGATAAAACTGTTTTTTTGCAACCACTTACCCCAAAAACTATACTCATCTTAATGACATATTTCTTTTTATATATCTTGAAATAGTTATGCTATACTCCTGATTATTGACACTGTATAACATTGTATTCCTACTTAATGCCTTGTAATAATCCCGTAACATTGCTGTTTAATGCTAATTTATAATGAAAATTGTATAATATTTTGGAGCTTTTCTCCCTGGGCCTCCACTGAAAAAGGGCTCTTAAGCTCAGTCGGACAATCCCAGTCAACAAATGTAAAATAAAATAAATAAATAAATAATAAGTATAATATGTGTGACTTCCCATTATCACATAGTGAATGTCATGGCTAATTGATGTTGACTAGATGCTGCCTCTTTCCCTATGCAGATGTATACTGTACACTAGCTGCAGGAAGGCTTTTTGTGCTACTCTTATCAGTTGGCCACTGTTGCTATCATCACTGGAGTCAGAAACAATAGTGGGAGCTGTACTGCCACTATCATTGACTGGCTGTGGAAGTGGCATACCAGGCTGATACATGGTCATGTTGTGCAGAATGCAGCAGTTTGTAATTATTTTGCATGCAGTAGAAGGGTCATGCTAAAGCCCCCCCATGACTCATTCAGGTAACAAAATGGGCTTTGACCAAACCAAAGACTGTTGAAACTGTCCTCAGTATCTCCCCTGTGGTTACTGACTGGTGTTGTCATGTTACACATGCTAGTATATTTGCTGTTCAGCTAAGAAATTGCCTTTTTTGTATTTTGTCCTAGCTGTTTTCCTGTAGCCTAGCTCTGTTAGCTAACTCCACCCTTCTCCCCCATTTTTGTCAGTGTATGTGCTAAACTCCATTGCAGCCATATGTCTGTTGCTGGAGTGTGTCGAACCATCATTATTTGACATATAGGTTCATAGGTTCATACTAGGCTATCTGCCCTAGGGCATTTATAAGCCTAGCCAGAATATGTTTGGCTTTCGCCACCCATTTTAAATTTATTTTGTTATGCCCTTTTTCGAGGTTAGTATACTGTGCCTCTGTCTAACAGTGATACAGAAGTGATACCCAGGGTAAACCTACGATCTCCCATCCACTCATCAAGATTCCTCTTGAAGAGAGTCAATGAGGGACTCTGCCTAACCTGGACTGGGATTTTATTCCAGAGTGAAGGGAGCCTCTGGGTTATGAATCTGTCCCTCCAGCATGTCCTATTTATTTCAGTGCTGAGGTTCAAGTCTCGAGCATGTAGCTTGATGGGATTTGGATTTTCTGAGGTGCAGCATGTCCATTAATTCCGGGTTGGACATGGCTTTATACATCAGGCACAGATCGCCTCTGAACAGGCGGTATGCCACTGAGTAGAGCTGGAGTTTCTTTAACCGGGCAGCATATGGCATCTGTTTGAGCCCTTTGATCCTCTTGGTGAGGTACTTTTGGGGTCTTTCCAGTTGCTGCAGGTGTCTGGTAAGGTACATCCCAAAAGGGGCATTGTACTCAATTATGGGCCTGATGAGGGATGAGTAAAGAGGCACGATGACCTCCCCTGATCTAGATGTGAATCCCTTCATGATTAGGTGGGCTATATAAAATGTTTTTCTAACCACTTTGGCCACGTGGTTGTCAAATGAGAGACTGCTATCAACTTGGGTCCCCAGGTCCCTAATTACTTCTTCTGTACTTAATGGATTACCACCTATGTGGTAATTTGTGGGCACTTTGTTTTTGCCAAACGGGATGACTATACACTTTTTGGCATTTAGCTTGAGGCCATGGTTCTGGCACCAGTTGTCTGTTTCTATGAGGCCCTTTTGGAGGATGCTTGTGTCGGCTGGAGAGTCAATTATGGCATCCAGTTTGCAGTCATCTGCGAACTTGGTCAGCCACAGTTCTTCCGTGTTGGCCTGTACCTCCGAGAAATATATACCGAACAAGAGAGGTCCCAGGACTGAGCCTTGTGGGACACCACTTGTAACTGGTTTGGAGTCTGACATGGCTCCAGCAATTCTAACCATGTGGGTTCTGTCCTTGAGCCAGTTTGCAATCCATCTAGTGACATAGGGATTTATATTTAAGCTGGTGAGCTTATCTATAATGCCTGAGTGGGGTATTGTATCGAAGGCTTTTGCGAGGTCCAGGTAGGCTGTGTGGACCACCTTCCCCTCGTCAATGGCCTTGGTGACTGTTTCAAAGAAATCAACCAGGTTTAAGAGGCAGAATCTGCCCTTAACAAAGCCAAACTGGGTAGCATCCAGTGTCTGTAGGTCCCCAATATCTTTATTTATGAGGTCCATGATAATCCTTTCCATAGCTTTGCAGACCAAGCTAGTCAGGCTTATGGGGCAATAGTTTCCAGGATCCGTTGAGGCACCACCTTTATGGAGAGGGACCATTGTTGCTGTACGCCACTCTTTGGGCACATATCCTGTAGTAAGGCTGAGATTGAACAGTAGTTTTATGTTGGAATGTCATCTTGTATGAAGATCTGCACAGTTTGGAAATTAAACTATTTAACGGTCTCCATAGGTGTCATTTCAATTCAGTCACTGTCTGCTAACACTATCCGTGGTGGTGAGTAAACTTCACAATACATCTTGCTACAGATTAGGAGATTACACTTACTATGCATGGCCAAGGGAGGCTGAGCAGTCAAATAATGTATTGAACACTTTGAAATATGTAGTGGGGTGCTGTACATTAACTTTGAAAGTGCAATTTAAGAATACGTTTGCATCCTGTTACCTATACAGTTCTTTGTTGCATAAAGAGCTTGCTTAATCAATAAATTACAAACTGTGGATATGTTTGGCAGATTATAGAAGTTTCAGAACAGTCCCTAATGTCTTTTAAGTTTAGAGAGTAGGCCTGTCTTCTAAGGATTTGTTTGCTCACTTGGGCCTGTACATGCCAGCAAGATACTCTCTGCACAGCATAATTCTTTGGCGAGTCAGCAATTCAGCAATTCAGCAGTGATTGTTTGCAAGGATTGTGTTTTACAGATATATATATATATATATATATATATATATATATATATATATATATATATATATATATATGGGTACCCTTGACTTCATCGACACGCCGAAACACCGACACAAGAAGACCGACGAGACAAATGATCGACAATGTGAAATCCCGACAGCCGAAACACCGACATGGGCAGCGTGTGAGCGCGAGTCGGTAAGTGTGCGATAGTGAGGGATTTAGCGTTAGGGAGCGGACAGCTAAGTGTGTGCTAGTGAGGGATTTAGCGTTAGGGAGCGGACAGGTAAGTGTGTGCTAGTGAGGGATTTAGCGTTAGGGAGCAGACAGGTAAGTGTGTGCTAGTGAGGGATTTAGCGTTAGGGAGTGGACAGGTAAGTGCGCGATAGTGAGGGATTTAGCATTAGAGAGCGGACAGGTTAAGTGTGAGATAGTGTGGGATTTAGGGTTAGGGTGCGGGAATGGTGAGTGTGCGGTAGTGATGGACTTTAGGTGTAGTGGCGGGTTAAGTGAGTTAGGGTTAGGGTGCAGGTAGGGTAAGTGTGCGGTAGTGTCGGACCTTAGGGTTAGGGTTTGGGTTAGGGTTAGTGCATGTATAGTTGTGTGTTATGTGTAGTTTACGTTTTGTGTGTCGGTGTCGGTGTTATGGTGTTCAGTTTTGTGAGTTGTCGGTTTTGTGCGTTTTTGGTGTCGTTGTTTTGAGTGTCGGGTTTGTGGCGTGTCGGTGTTGTGATAGGGATCCATATATATATATATATATATATATGTATGTATGTATTTGAGTGGACACTGTATATATCTTCAGAGAAACTGTTTTTTCTTCCCTGACCCCTGCTTGCAGCATTGTAAAACTGAAAGTGACATTTTTTCTGCACTGCCTAGTTTCTTGCAAACCAGTGCCCTACAAACCCAGCTAGCTCAGAATTGATAAATTTTTGATACTTTTCTCTGTCTCAGAAAAGACTTTAGCTTTAACTGTTTTATTTATGTCACTAGATGGGTTGCAAACTGGCTCAAGGACAGAACCCACATGGTTAGAATTGCTGGAGCCATGTCATACTCCAAACCAGTTACAAGTGGCATCCCACAAGGCTCAGTCCTGGGACCTCTCTTGTTCGGTATATATTTCTTGGAGGTACAGGCCAACACGGAAGGACTGTGGCTGACCAAGTTCGCAGATGTCTGCAAACTAGGTGCCATAATCGACTCTCCAGCCAACACAAGCATCCTACAAAAGGGCCTCATAGAAACAGACAACTGGTGCCAGAGCCATGGTCTCAAGCTAAACGCCAAAAAGTGTATAGTCATCCCCTTCAGCAAAAACAAAGTGCCCACAAATTACCACATAGGTAGTAATCCATTAAGTACAGAAGAAGTAATTAGGGACCTGGGGACCCAAGTTGATAGCAATCTCTCATTTGAAAACCACGTGGCCAAAGTGGTTAGAAAAACATTTTATATAGCCCACCTAATCATGAAGGGATTCACATCTAGATCAGGGAAGGTCATCGTGCCTCTTTCCTCATTCCTCATCAGGCCCATAATTGAGTACAATGCTCCTTTTGGGATGTACCTTACCAGACACCTGCAGCCACTGGAATGACCCCAAAAGTACCTCACCAAGAGGATCAAAGGGCTCAAACAGATGCCATATGCTGCCCGGTTAAAGAAACTCCAGCTCTACTCAGTGGCATACCGCCTACTCAGAGGCGATCTGTGCTTGAGGTATAAAGCCATGTCCAACCCCGAATTAATGGACATGCTGCACCTCAGAAAATCCAAATCCCATCGAGCTACGCGATCAAGAGACTTGAACCTCAGCACTGAAATAAATAGGACATGCTGGAGGGACAGATTTCATAACCCAGAGGCTCCCTTCACTCTGGAATAAAATCCCAGTCCAGGTTAGGCAGAGTCCCTCATTGACTCTCTTCAAGAGGAATCTTGATAAGTGGATGGGAGATCGTAGGTTTACCCCGGGTATCACTTCTGTGTCACTGTTAGACAGAGGCACAGTATACTAACCTCGGAAAAGGGCATAGCAAAATTAATTTAAAATGGGTGGTGAATGCCGAACACACTCGGCTGGCTAGGCTTATAAATGCCCTAGGGCAGATAGCCTAGTATGAACCTATGAACCTGTTACCAGCACAATGTCTCAGCAAAGCACTGCACTTTCAGCAGAGGCTGACATAGAGCAAGATGCAGAATTTCTTGCAGACCAAGATCAAATCTCTGATCCAAGTACAAGAGCAAAACACATCTCTAAGCTTACATGAAAGGCAAAACAGAATTATGAGACTGACAGGGAAGAATTCTTATCCAATCTTGCTGACTCATGGACTAACACTGTTAACTGTATGTCTGCACCCTCTCAACCTGCTTATGATGCACTGCAATTAAAGGGTGCTCTCAAGCAATTTATTGCTACCTATCAAAGCTATCAGAGACTGCATAAAATATGTCATTTTATTACAGAGTTATAACACTGAGGAAGCACAAGAAGAACTAAAGAGGTTTGATCAGCTTAATCTTGACAGGGACAGTTTGGCATTACAAACAAGAACTAAGGGGGACGTCAGAATTACACATCTCCATGAATCCAGATCCCATTGCTCTGCATCTACCAGACACTCCACCAGATCTAGTATGTCTTTACAGTCTAGATCATCCACACTCAGCGAGCAACTTATCAAAGCCCGTGCTGATGCAGAAGCTGCTAAGATTCAGGTAGCCATTGCAGAAAGGAAGGCTCAGTTAGAGGCAGAAGCTGCCCACAGAGAAGGAGAAAGGCAGGCTGAAGCAACCTGCAAAAGGGCTGAAATAGAAGCCTTAGAAAAAACAGTGCGAACATGCCACAGCTATGGCAAAGTTAAGAGTTATAGAGCAAGCTGCTAGTGGGAGTGACAAAGACAGTGTAGATCCAGTGGACACGGAGAGTTATTTTAAAAGCACTACAGACTATGTGTTCAACCAAAGCAACAAGCATTCCATTTTATCTGATGCTCCCAAAGCCAGAGACACTTCCTCAGAACTATTACTCCCAGTTACTACTGCTGCAGTACCTCTCAACCAAGGTCAGTACGACACACCTAGCCCTGCTCAAGCTAACCTACCCCATTATGGAGGTCGTCACCAACCTCCTGTCAACCAAGCCTCTGCACCACTGCAAGCTTCTGCACTCATAAACTCTTGGCCAGTTTCTCAGATTGATGCCCTTGCACCACTGTACATCCCAATGTTGTTCAGCAATGGTGCCACTGTTAATGTGACCAACACTGTTCAACCAACAGCTCCTCACTTAAAGTCTGAAGGCACAGAAGTGTCACAGGATGTAAAGTACATACTTTGCAAAGATCTTATCAAAACTTGCCTCACACGGTTTGGTGACAGAGAGAACTACAGAGGCTGGAAATCTACCTTTATGTCTGCAGTTGGTGATCTGGATATTACAGCTGCTGAAGAACTAGATAGGTGGCTTGGTCCCAGCTCCTCTGTACGTATAAAGCGTCTCAAGGCAGTTCATATTGCTAACCTGGCTGTGGGTCTTAATGCTGCCTGGGACAGACTGGAACGCAGCTTTGGCAGCCCTGAAGTCATTGAAGATGCTTTATTCAAAAGGCTGCAAAGTTTCCCAAAGATATTTGGCAAGGACAATCTAAAGTTTCAAGAGCTTAATGACCTCCTTTCCGAACTTTAGCTAGCCAAGGAAGACACACACTTTCCAAGCCTCAGTTATCTGGACACTGCTCGTGGAGTTAACCCAATAGTTTCAAAATTCCCATATGATTTCCAAGGAAAATGGACAACAGTTGGATCAAAATAAAAGGAAGCAAACATTCTCCTTTCCCCCATTTTCCTTCTTCTGTGAATTCATCAGGGAATTTGCAGAGAAAAAGAATGACCCAACCTTCTCCTTTGGAGAGTCCCACGTTCCAGGTCCACCCTCTCCTAAGCCTGCAAACCTGTGCAGCTCATACAGAGACCGTAGCAGTCCGGTCTCAGTTAAATGGACTGATGTCTTACCTACATCTTCTACAGTCCCAAACAAGGGTGATCAAAGCATGAGAATCAGAAGCCTGAATCGCCAATGCCCCATACATAACACACCTCACCCACTCAGAAAATATATTGGCTTTAGAAAAAAAGCCCTGCAAGGAACTTCTTAAGAAATTTGGGGTATGTTTTAAATGCTGTGCTTCAACTGAGCATGTTGCTAAGGACTGTAAAGCCATTATCAAGTACATATAATGTGACAGTGATGATCATGTACAAGCACTTCATCCATTTCAACATACTTCTACCCCATTCACAGTTAACCCTCCCGAGGTAAAGCAAGGCAGGGAGAATGTAGAACAAACAGTGGCTCCTACTCCAGTTGTCACCACATGTACTCAATTCTGTGGAGAAGGACTCAGTGACAATTCTTGTGCAAAAATATGCTTGGTCTCTGTATACCCCAAGGGTCATCCTGAAAGAGCTGTAAGACTGTACACTATTCTCGATGAGCAAAGTAATTGATCTCTTGCAAAATCAGAGTTCTTTGACCTGCTCAACATAACAGGGGATACCCTGTCTTACACTCTGGGCACTTGTGCTGCCATTACAGAAGTGTCTGGCAGGAGAGCTAGCAGTCTTATAGTAGCTCCTCTCAATGGCAACCTAGAAATTCCACTGCCCACTCTCATCAAATGCAACCAGATTCCAACCAACAGGAAAGAGATCCCTATCTCAGAAGCTGCTTCTTGTCACCCTCACTTGAAAGTCATATCTGGCCAAATACCACCCCTTGATAAAGATGCTAAAATCCTGATACTGCCTGGTAGAGACATTCTGAGGGTACACAAGATATGTGAATATATCAATGGCCCAAACAATGCTCCATATGCCCAATGCCTGGACCTAGGTTGGGCTGTCATAGGTAACATCTGTTTAGGTAATATGAGGAGACCTAACAGGGTTACTTCCTTCACGATGCATGTTCTTCTAAATGGACGCAGTACTTGTTTTGAACCCTGTCCTTATCACTACTGTGTAAAAGAAAGGGTATGCAGTAATGGTAAGCCACAGCAAGTCATCCAAGACTACAATGGCTTAGACTCCTTGGATGATAATCTTGGTATTATGGTGTTTGATACCACTAGCAAAGACAATCAGTTGGCAGCCACAAGGGAAGATAAGGAATTCTTAAAAATTATGAGTGAAGAATTCTATCAGGACAACTCCACCAGCTGGCTGGCACCTTCACCATTCCATACTCCAAGAATGAAATTGCCAAACTATAAACAGCTTGCAGAGTCACGGTTTATTTCACTGGAATGCACCCCAAACATGAAATCTGCAATGAAAAAGCACTTTGTTGACTTCATGCAGAAGGTGTTTGATAGAGATCATGCTGAACCTGCACCTCCCCTAAAGGAAGGGCAAGAATGTTGGTACCTTCCATGTTTTGGTGTGTATTACTCTTGCAAGCCAGACCAAATCAGAGTGGTCTTTAACTCAAGTGCTCACCATGAAGGTGTTTCTCTTAATGACCTCCTCTCAGGGCCTAATCTGAACAATGACCTAATTGGGGTCTTGATCCATTTCATTCAAGAATTGATTATGATAATGGCTGACATCCAACAAATGTTCCATTGTTTCATTGTTCGTGAAGACAACAGAAACTGCCTCAGATTTCTGTGATACCACAATAATGATGTCAACGACAAGTGCACAGACTATCAGATGAGGGTACATGTGTTCGGTAACAGCCCATCTCCTGCAGTCGCAATTGAGAACTGCCCAAGAAGGTGAAAGGGAATTTGGGTCTGATGCATGTCAGTTTGTTGAAATAAACTTTTATGTAGATGATGGGCTTAAATCTTTTCCCACAGAGGAAGAAGCAATCAATCTCCTTGCCAGAACTCAAGATATGCTGGCTGTATCTGATCTGGGACTTCACAAGATAGTTTCCAACAGCGTCAAGGTAAATGGAGCCTTTCATTCTGAGGATCATGCTGACAGTCTAAAGAACTTTGAACTAGGGTCTAATATTATCCTCATGCAATGCAACCTTGGGCTGCTTTGGAATGTCAAGCAAGACTCTTTCATACTTCAAATGTCAGCTTGTGACAAGCCCTTCACCAAGCGTGCAGTTTTGTCTGTAGTAAACAACATCTATGATCTACTGGGCTTCATAGCACCCTTTACCATTCAGGGCAAGATACTATTAAGACAGCTCATTTCTGAAAATGTGGATTGGAATACTCCTCTTCACAAGAAAAACAACAAAGATGGGCAACATGGAAAGATTCCATGAATGCCTTGGAGAAACTTCAAATACCATGCTGCTACACCCATACAGGAAGTATCAATGCTATCAAAAGAGAGATTCACATCTTCTCTGATGCTTTCATTGAAGCTATAGCTGCTGTGGCCTATCTCAGAGTTATAGGATTAGATGGAAAAGTAACTGCTGGATTTGTCCTTGGTAAGGCTGAACTCACTCCAAAACCTGCTCATACCATGCCATGGCTCAAACTTTGTGCAGCAGTGTTAGCTGTTGAAATTGCTGAACTTATAAATCTTGAAATGGACATGAAAATTCAATCTTTTGACTTTAACACAGACCGCAAAATAGTCTTTGGGTAAATACACAACTAACAAGACAGTTCTATGTGTGTCAGTAATAGAGTGGAATGCATTAGAAACTTTTCTGTTCCCAACCAATGGCATTACGTTCCTATTGATGTCAACCCCCCTGATCATGGCACCTGTACTACATCAGTAGCTACCTTTCAGGACATTTCTTGGACATCTCCCCCAGGATTTCTTCTCCAAGAGGTTATTACAAACCATGTTGATTCCAACTTTGAACTGATAAACCCTGATTCTGACGGAGAACTCAGACCTACCACCATTACAGTTACCACTTGTGCAAAATCTAGAGCGGGGCTGAGTTCTCATTATTTTAAATGTTTCTCCAGTTGATCATCTGTCGTATGTGCCATTGCATGACTTATCCATGTTGCTCACCTATTTGTAAACAAAAACAACAATCCTAAAGCCTGTCATGGGTGGCACATTTGTAAACAACATCCTTCTGGCAATGAAGCCTCTCAAGCAGAGCAAACGATTATCTGAAGTGTTCAACATGAGGTGTAATCTCAGGAACTCTACAGCATTTCAAAGGGACTCAGTCTTTCTAAAGGTAGCTCTATTTATAAACTGAACCCAATAATCAACAACCAGGATGTTCCCAGAGTTGGAGGTTGCTTGGGAAGGGCTGACCTCAGCGGTACAGAACAATATCCTGTCATTGTTCCAGGCCAACATCACATTGCAATATTACTGGTAAGACATTACCATGAGCAAACTCAGCACCAAGGTCACCACTTTACTGAAGGTGCTATAAGATCCACAAGTTTGTGGATTGTCGGTGGTAGATGACGCATAGTATCCATACTTTACAAATGTGTCAAATGTCAAAACTGAGAGGGAGACACCAGCAACAACAGATGGCAAATCTCCCACCTGAGAGACTAAGCACAGAACCACCCTTTGCTCATGTTGGCATGGATGTTTTTGGCTCCTGGTCTGTAGCAACTCATAGAACTCATCACAGAGTTGCTAACAACAAATGTTGGGCCGCACTGTTTACTTGTCTCAGCATTCATGCTGTGCACACTGATGTCATAGAGTCTATGGAGACTTCATGTTTTATTAATGCCTTCAGAAGATTTCTCTCTGTAAAAGGACCAGTAAAGCTCCTAAGATCGGACTGCGGAACCAACTTCACAGGGGCAAGCAATGATTTGGAAGTAAAGAAATTGTTAATTAGCAAAGGGTGTGACTGGAAGTTCAATCCTCCTCATTTGTCTCACATGGGAGGTTCTTGGGAACACATGATTGGGATTACTTCTATGCTGCTCAGTCTAAAATCTTCCCAACTCACTCACAAGATCTTACTACCCTTCTGTCAGAGGTCTCTGCCATAATCAACAACAGGCCACTAGTTCCAGTGTCTATGGATCCAGATTCTCCATTGTTGCTCACTCCAGCTACTCTGCACACTCAGAAAATTGGAGTAGCATCTGCACCTCTAGGGGTCCTTGACTGCTCCAATGCTCATAGACGACAATGGAAACAAGTTCAACACCTTGCTGATGTGTTCTGGAATCATTGGAAGAAGGAATACCTTTCCACGCTTCAAGGTCACAGTCACTGGCAAGTTGATAAGCCGAATTTAAGAGTAGGTGATGTGGTTCTTCTTAACAACAAAGATGCTCATCGTAACCACTGGCCCATGGGAGTCATTCATTACAAGGAATATGCCCAGTAATGGTGCAAATGTTCAGAAGGTTGAAGTCAAGATAATTAAGGAAGGTTCAGCGAGACTTTTCTTCAGACCTGTCACCGATCTGGTGTTACTTCTTTCCAAGTGAAAACGCATCTACAGATTCTGCTACCTGAACTTTGATCTATTCCTCTTCCTGCTTGACCAGGTCTTCAGAGCATGGCCGGCCTTAGGCATAGGCGAACTAGGCAACCGCCTAGGGCGCCGTGCAGGCCGGCCTCAAAAGGGCGCAATTCACAGACCGGAGTTCTGTTGTGACAACCCCTACCTGGAAAAGCCGAACAGACAACATTTCTTTTTTTTTTTTTAATTTCACCGGCGCTGCCCTAAAGACTACAACTGCGCCCTCCCCAGCATCAGAAGGGCGCAATTTACGGAGTGAAGTTCTGTTGTGACGACCCCTAACCTGGAAAAGCCGAACAGACAACAACATTTCTTTTTTTTTTTTTATCTTCACCTCCGCTGCCCTAAAGTCTACAACTGCGTCCTCCCCAGCATCAGAAGGGCGGAATTTACAGAGCGGAGTTCTGTTGTGACGACCCCTAACCTGGAAAAGCCGAACAGGCAACGTTTCTTTTTTTTTTAATTTCACCGCCGCTGCCCTAAAGACTACAATTGCGCCCTCCCCAGCATCAGAAGGGCGCAATTTATGGAGCAGAGTTCTGCTGTGTGATGATTCCTAACCGGGCAAGAGGAAGTGAGGAACAACAGCAACAAAAACATTTTTTTTTCTTTTTTTCTTTCACCGCCAGTGCCGAGAGTGAGAGACTAGCTAGGTAGCCTAGCAACACCCTCCCCCTCTGAAGCCCCCGCCTTTAGCCATGTCCTGTCACTCATTGCCTCCTCCTGCATGACGTACATGCAGGAAGTGATGCAAGTGGCTGCTCTTATTGAGCATTATTTAAACGGACCTATCAGTGGTGTTTTCACACCACTGACATCATGGCCACTGAGCCAATAAGAGTATATAAAGGGCTAACTCCCGCCTCTCATTCCTTCCTTCCTTGACGAGCTGAGAGGCGGGAGCAGCTGTTTGTTATCGTGAAAGTTTTATTTTGGGACGTAGTGGACGTGTTTGCCGGGTTTTGAGTTGGAGTTCTTCCACGTGGGCTACTACAGAAGGAACCAAGTGTTTTGGGTTAGAAGAAGACCATCCTTTTGGCTTATTATTTGAATTTCGGTGGCAAGAGGTAAGTGAAGGATTGGGGTCTGGGGATTTATTATATTTGTGAAGGAAGCAGGCAAAGTTTTTTTTTTTTTGTTTATGTAGAAAAAGCAGGGGCCAGGGAAGCATGTAACTGTATTCTTTTAAAGAAGCAGGGCAGCGCTTGGGATTTATATAATTGTGAAGGAAGCAGGCAAGGTTTTTTTTTTATTTTTTTTTTTGTTTGTGTGTGGAAAAAGCAGGGGCCAGGGAAGCATGTAATTGTGTTCTTTTAAAGAAGCAGGGCAGCACTTGGGATTTATTTGTGAAGGAAGCAGGCAAGCATTTTTTACCATGTGTTTGTGAAAAAAGCAGGGGCCAGGGAAGCATGTAATTGTGTGATTGAATTGATTACTTTGGTGGAAGCAGGCAAGCATATTTTTTTTACCATGTGTTTGTGAAAAAAGCAGGGGCCAGGGAAGCATGTAATTGTGTGAATTGATTACTTTGGTCAGCGTCCAATTTAAGGTTAAAGTATGTTTAGCCATAGTAACAAGGGTTAGAGTAACTAATATTAGTATGTGAGTGTCCAGTTTAAGGTTAAGTATGCTTAATTTCTACTCATGGATTTTTTTCCCCTGTTTTCAGGAATATTTTGATTGGTTCACTCTGGGTGCCCTTGATTAGTTCACTTTGTTAGTATTGTTTCACAGCGCATAGTTTCTTGGTACTCAGTTTTAGCATGTATTAGTGGTTTGCATTGCCAGTGTTCCCGAGTGGTCCTGTTGTGTCTGTTTGTTGCGTGCACCTTAATGGGACCTGTGGACTTGTTTTGTTATGTAGAATTGAGTATAATGGTTTTTAAATGCAGTATATTTCTCCTGCACCTATGTTTGAAAAAGGGAATTTACACAATACTCATGTTCGGTTAGTCCATAGCTATCAAGACTCTGAATTGAGGAGAAGCAGGGCCAGGTAAGGGGATGCTGTTAATGACCCCTCTATAGTGCTATTTAAATATAGGCTGTTTGTGTATAAACGTGGTTAATTGTACAGGCAGAATTTTGTGCAAGTTAATGTCTGTTAATGTGCAGGGCCAGGTAAGGGGATGCTGTTAATGACCCCTCTATAGTGCTATTTAAATATAGGCTGTTTGTGTATAAATGTGGTTAATTGTACAGGCAGAATTTTGTGCAAGTTAATGTCTGTTAATGTGTTGGGTTCTACAACAATAACTACGTAAGAACCTGGCTTGAGGCAGTTTTATTTTAGCTTGTGTACTTGTGTATTATCTGATAACAATTTAGTTTCTTTTTTTTTTTGATTAAGTGAAATATAATGCAGGCTTTTTTGCATGGTACAAGGACTGTGAGGAAAATAGAACTATTAGAATGTTTCATGAAGTTAGCTTTTTGCTTTATTTCATTTCACCCATTGTTAACCATAGTAGCCTATTTGACTGAACAGATTTCTGCTTTGATTTTTTGTGATGTACTTGATTTTTTTTACTGCAGATCAGTAGTATGTGAAAGCATATTTGATAGCAGCATAAGCATTGCTAGTGCAGCTTTTTGAAGGCATATTTGTGGTGACTTTACCTTCTGATTTTGTCAAATGCTATATAACTCTCGCTCACCTTTTTGCTGTTGGGCAATGCAGTTTTACACGGCTGTGTTTCTTTTGTGTTACATTTTGGTGTATCAGTTTACTGTCAGTTTAATGAGCAGTGGCAAATTAAATGTCGCAATGTGGGTGCTCGGGGAAACAAAGCTGAGTGAGCATGCGTGCACTGGAAGTTTGTGTTAGTTTCTTAACTCTCTCTGAACTACATTTGAATGCAGATTTGTACTTTTACTACCATAGTTGCAGTGCAGATGTTTAGTATTTATGGCTTCACTCAGAGAAATGTTTTAAGTTGTTGGTTGCTGTGAAAATGACGTTACTAGTTGGTTGCTGTGAGAATGACATTACTAATTGTAAACGTAGAGAAAGTGTGCAATGGTTATATACTACAGTGCCTCGCTATTTAGCTGTAATTTTCCATTTTGAAAATGTGTAGGACAGTTCAGTGCAGTTACCTGCAAAGGTATTTGTTTTTTTTTTTGTAGCGTAACATACAGTATGTTTACATTAATGTTTCGTCGTCCATAGATCTTTCAGAAACTGGTTACCTTGAACTTAATTGGAACCAACTGAAATATCTGGAAGCTTCAATTGCTCCAATGAATACAGCATCCTCTGCCATGAATACCGCATCCTCTGCCATGAATACCGCATCCTCTGCATCTGTGAATCGGTAAACACTTCCATGACAACTGAATAGCATTCCTGTTGCCTTAAATTGTAGGCACGATCTGTGTGGACAGTAAATTAGATGAAATTGAGCCATGTCTTCACTTTATAAACCAGTACAGTAATAGCATTCCAAATGTTTACAAATGGATAGAATGCGCCGGGGGTAAATGTGCTCAATGTATGCAAGCTGTAGTTCCAGATGACTGATTCTTGATTTGAATTTGCTGTCTAGTGGCAGAAATTGACAAGGCTGTACAGTGGTCTGGTGTTGTATAGTGTAATTTTGTATAGTATAAAGTTGGCTCTAATACAACCAGTTGTAGTTGCAAGGTCTAGTTGGGTGAATTGCAAGACTTGGGTGGGTAGGCAGCTATAAGAATTGAGGGAGTTTATGAACATTGCATTTTCCTTTCCTAACATTTGAATTTCCAAAATTTATTTTTAACAGACCGCCTGGAAAAGGTCCAAAAAAGCTTTCTGGTGCAGCAAATAGAAAAAGAAAGGCTCAGAGAGAATTGCAAGTGGCTAGTTTACGTGCTTCAATGATGCGATTTATGCAGTCTAGTCAGACATTAGACAGCAGTCAGTGGCAAGACAGTGAAATGCTTCAAGAGGCAGATTTCCCTGAGGTGCCAGGCAGTCCTTCCAGACCAGGTGAAAGTGACAGTTCCTGCCAAAGTCCCAGCGATGCTTGCTGTATGGTAGATGTTGAGAATACTGGTACTGGATGTGCAGATAATGAATCTGAGTCAGAGGTGTGTGATAATGGCTCTGATCTTGCAGGTGGTAATGCATCAGACCAGGTGAAAGTGACAGTTCCTGCCAAAGTCCCAGCGATGCTTGCTGTATGGTAGATGTTGAGAATACTGGTACTGGATGTGCAGATAATGAATCTGAGTCAGAGGTGTGTGATAATGGCTCTGATCTTGCAGGTGGTAATGCAGAGTGTGACAGAGTGTGGAGCTCAGTCAGTGTCTGGGGCATCCATTGACTCTATTCCTGTGTGGTCAGAGCTAGGAGCAGCTCATTTATCTGACCAACTAGATGTATGTGAGGCGGAAAGTAAGGAAGCAGATCCAGTAACACACAGGGAAGTCTATAGTGACCCTGGTAAATGGCCAGATCCCATGGATGATAAAGTTCACTGTCTGTTAAGTGCTGCAGGGCCTGTTCAGATAATGAATCACAGTTTCCCCTATGATGATCACCATAGAAGATTCAATCCCATCTTTTATAATAAACGACTTACAAATGGTGAGACAGTCAGAAGGTCTTGGTTGGTGTAGTCCGAAAGTAGTGACTTAGTATTTTGTTTTTGCTGCAAACTCTTTAGCAGTACTCATTTAGTTGCCCGGTCTAGTACAGGAACATGTGACTGGAAAAATTTGGGACAAAAGCTTATAGAACATGAGCGATCAGTGAAACATAAAGAAGCTGCTGCTAAGTGGAGTGACTTGCACTTGAGGCTTAAGAATAGCTCCACCATTGATCACCACCGTGAGAACATGATTAAGTCTGAGAGGAAATACTGGAGAAATGTTCTGGAAAGACTGCTTGCAATCTGTCAGTACTTGTCCCAACATAACTTGGCCTTTAGGGGTAGTGAGGATAGACTCTTTACAAGTGGTAATGGCAACTTCCTCGGGTTAGTGCAGCTGTTGGGCAAGTTTGATCCAGTAATACAACATCTTCATCGTATCAGTAATGCCGAGATCCACGATCACTACTTGGGGAAAACCATTCAGAATGAGTTGATAATGTTAATGTCAAAGTCTGTCAGACACTATTTTGCAAAAGATAACCGATGAAAAGTACTATTCCATTATATTGGATTGCACTCCTGACTGCAGTCATCAGGAACAGATGTCACTGACTGTCCGTATTGCTGAATGCAATGAAAGTGTGGAAGTTAAGGAGTACTTGTCCTTCCTCCAGGTTACTGAGACTACTGGTGGTTTTCTGACAGACATTGTATTAAATGAACTCAAAAGATTGGGAGTTCCCCTCGAAAACTGCAGAGGCCAGGGTTATGACAATGGCTCTAATATGAAGGGGAAACATTCTGGTGTTCAGGCCAGAATCTTGGCCTTAAATCCTCGTGCATTTTTTGTACCCTGTGGCTGTCATAATCTCAATCTAGTAATTGGTGATGCTGCAAAGTCTTCACTAGATGCTGTTTCATTCTTTGGTAATCTGCAACGAATGTACACTCTGTTTACATCCTCTACTCAGAGGTACAAAATATTTCGGGATAATGTGTCAGGCCTAACTGTAAAGCCACTGTGTGAGACCAGGTGGGAGTGTAGGGTAGAAAGTGTGAAAGCAGTGAGATACCATGTGGGTGCAGTTTATGATGCCTTGGTTTCAGTGGCAGAAGTTAAAAAAGGGAAGGATCCTAAGGCATATTCAGAAGCAGCATCACTGAGCAGTACAATGAAAAGTGCTAAGTTTTTAATAGCGTTGGTAGTCTGGTATGATGTATTAGTAAAGGTTGGACAAGTCAGTAAAGTTTTACAAAGCTCATCCATGCAAATTGATCAGGCAGTAATTCTGCTTGAAGAACTGAAAAGGTTTTTAACCGAATACAGGGCCACAGGGTACGAACAGGCAAAAGTGACTGCTACTGAGCTAGCTGAAGAACTGGAGGTAGAACTCAAGTTTCCTGGTGCAGATGAGGTGAGACCCAGGAAAAAGAGGAAGCTTTTTGATTATGAAGCTGATGATGACTGTCTAATTAGTCCTGAACAGAATTTTAAAGTCAACTTTTTTAACTCTCTTGTTGATGTTGCACTGTCATCTGTGCAGGACAGGTTCACACAACTTGCAGCTCATAGTGCTACTTTTGGCTTCCTCTACAACATACAAGACCTCTCTACTGTTTCTGATGATAAGCTATTGCAGCTCTGTAAAGACTTGCAGAATCTTTTAACCCACAATGACTCTGCTGATATCGATGCAGTAGAGCTGTATGAGGAATTAAAAACCCTTTGCCACATTATTCCAAAGGGATTATCAGCACTGGATGTCCTTAATGTAATGAAAAAGCAAGGATTAGTGGAGATATTTCCACAAGTAGTGGTAGCTCTATGCATTTTGTTGACTCTGCCAGTGACAGTTGCATCTGGGGAGAGAAGCGAGATATTCCCACAAGTAGTGGTAGCTCTACGCATTTTGCTGACTCTGCCAGTGACAGTTGCATCTGGGGAGAGAAGCTTCTCCAAACTCAAACTAATCAAAACATACTTAAGAAGTACTATGCTACAGGATAGACTTGTGGGCTTGGCTATGATTTCTATTAATAATGAAATATCTTGCCAGATGGACTCTGCTGATATAATTGATAGATTTGCTCAGTGCAAGGCAAGAAAAGTGCAGCTTTAGAAAGTGGCTAGGTATGAATAACAGTGTGCAAATTTTGTATGACTTGCTTACAGTTGTAAGCAGAAGGCACAACAGTTCTGTAGTATGTGAGTTCCTGTAGGGAAGCACTACAGTGGAGTTGGCAGGTAAGCACCATGTATGGTCAGCTATGCACTTCTATATTGTAACTTACCTGAGTGGGTATAGCGAAGCTGACCATGTCTCTTGCATGTGTACTGAAGGTATAGTTGCCTACTGCCAATAGGGTCATTGCCAGTCTTTGATCAATTATCTGACAATGGTACAGTTTAACATGAATTGTGACAAGCCTACTGTTTTTAAGTGACTAGTAGAAATGACAGTTTGAAAAGCGTAGCATTTCACTGAAACATTGCATATAGAAATGTCACTGACTGTCTGTATTGCTGAATGCAATGAAACTGGAAGGAAATGTGTACTTTTCTCCTTCCTCCAGGCTACTGAGACTGCTGCTGGCTTTCTCAGTGACATTGTGTTAAATGAACTGAAGTTGGGGAGTTCACAAAACTGCAGTGGCCAGGGTTATGACAATGGCTGTTAATATGAAAGGAAACTGTTCAGGCAAGAATTTTGTCTTTACATCCACATGCATTTCTTGTACGCTGTGGCTGTCACACAATCTCAGTCTAGTAATTGCTGATGCAAACTTTTCAGTAGATGCTGTTTCATTCTTTGGTAATCTGCAATGAATGTACACTTTACATTCTAACTCTAGTACAAAGTATTTTGCCATGTGTTGGGTCTAACTGTAAAGCCACTTGGACCAGGTTGAAGTGTAGGAAGAGTGTCAAAGCAGTGTGACGGGTGTAACAGTAAAGCCACTTGGACCAGGGTGAAGTGTAGGGAGAGTGTCAAAGCAGTGTGACGGGTGTAACAGTAAAGCCACTTGGACCAGGTTGAAGTGTAGGGAGAGTGTCAAAGCAGTGTGACGGGTGTAACAGTAAAGCCACTTGGACCAGGGTGAAGTGTAGGGAGAGTGTCAAAGCAGTGTAATCTGAAGTGGGTGCACTTTGCAATGCCTTGGTTTCAGTGGCAGAACTTACAAAAGGCAAGGATCCTAAGGCATATCTGAAGCAGCATTGCTGAGCAGTACAAGAAGTGTTAAGTTTTAATAGCACTGGTGGTCTGGTATGATGCATTAGTAGGTTGAACAAGTCCGTAACCATTTGCAAAGCTCTTCCATGCAAATTATCAAGCAGTGATTTGCTTGATGAACTGAAAAGGCTTTTAACAGAATACAGGGCAGCAAGGTAAAAATGGCAAATGCAACTTTTTGATTGAAAAATTGGATTGAAGGTTCCTGGTGCAGAGCAGGTGACATTCAGGAAAGAGGCTTTTTGGTTATGCACTAAATGATTGTAATTAGTCCTGAACAGAATTTTAAAGTCAACTTTCAACACTCTTGTTGTTGCACTGTCATCTGTGAAGGACAGGTTCACTCTGCTTACAGCTTGCAGTGCTACTTTTGGCTTCCTCAACACACAGGAACTCTTGGTAGTTACTGAAGATAAATTGTCTATTAACCCACTTTGCATTTGCTGATATTGATGCAGTACAGCTGTATGAGGAATTAAACACTGATAATCCCTTTGGAGTAATGTCAGTGCTGGAGGTCCATAAATGCATATTTGCCGATGTCTTACTAGATGTAGTGCTGTGCATTTTGTTGACACTGCATGTGACAGTTGCATCTGGGGAGTGAAGTTTCTCCAAACAAGTACTATGTTACAAGGTAAACTTGTTGGATTGGCTATGATCTGAATTAATAATTGCTCTTGCTAGATGTTATATGCTGATATAACTGTTTTGCTCATTACAAGGCATGAAACTTACAGCTTTTGTAAGTAGCTAGGGAGAGACTGAACAGTGTGCAAAGTACAATGTACCCTGTAGTGTGATGCTACAGCAGAAGGCATAATACTTTTCAATGCCAGAGTTCCTGTAGGGCAGCAGCACAAAGTACTGTCAACTAGGCACTATTCTGTACTACTGTAACTGGCTTACTTGAATTGCTAGGACAAAGTTGAACCATATTCTTCCATCTGCTAATGTTTCTGCATGCATAATGGAAGGTGTGGTTGCATAATGGCAGTAGGGTCATTGCCAGCCTACCTGCCAGTTGCAGTGTACAGTGAACTGTGTGCCAACTGAACACTTAAGTGCCTCATGCAGACATGACAATACAAGTGTAACACGTCACTGTCCATTTTGTGAATGCAATGAAACGAAGGAAAGGGGTACTTTTTGTCCTTCATGTTACTGGGACTACTGGTGGATTTCTCACTGACCATGTTAAATGAACTTAAGTTTGGGAATTCCACTAGAGAACTGCAGAGGCCAGGGTTATGACATATTGGCTCAAATATGAAATGAAAACATTCTGGTGTTGCAGGAATCTTGTCTTTCCGCATGCATTTTTTGTACCCTCAGGCTGTCACAGTCTCAATCTTGTAATTAATGATGCTGTAAAGTCTTTAGTAGATGTTTCATTCTTTGGTAATCTGCAACGAATGTACACTTTTCAGAGGTACAAAATATTTTGTCATGTGTCAGGTCTATCTGTAAAGCCACTTTGTGAGACCAGGTGGAAGTGTAGGGTAGAAAGTGCCAAAGCAGCGTGATCTGAAGTGGGTGCACTTTCCAATGCCTTGGTTTCAGTGGCAGAACTTACAAAAGATCAGGATCCTAACGCATATCTGAAGCGGCATGGCTGAGTAGTACAAGTGCTAAGTTTTTAATAGCACTGGTGGTCTGGTATGATGCATTAGTGAAGGTTGAAGCAAACATTTGCAAAGCTCTTCCATGCAAATTGATCAAGCAGTGATTCTGCTTGATGAACTGAAAAGTATTTTAACATAATACAGGGCCACAAGGTACAAAATGGTAAACGTAACTACCACTGAGCTAGCTGAAGCACTGGAGGTAGAATTCCAGTTTCCTGGTGCAGATGAGGTGATACCCAGGAAAGCGGAGGCTTTTTTGTTATCAATCAAATGACTTAGTCCTGAACAGAATAAAGTCAACTTTCAACACTCATGTTGATGTTGCAGTCATCTGTGAAGGACAGGTTCACTCAACGTCCAGCTCAGTGCTACTTTTGGCTTCCTCTACAACATACAGGAACTCTTGGTAGTTACTGAACATATTTCAATTCTGTCCGTTAACCCAGTTGGAATCTGCTGATATTGATGCAGTACAGCTGTATGAGGAATTAAACACTTTATCGCATTACTCCAAAGGGATTATTAGTGCTGGATGTCAATGTAATAAAGCACGCATTACTTAAGATTTTCCCACAGGTAGTGGTAGCTCTGCACATTTTGTTGACACTGCTAATGACAGCTGCATCAGGGGAGAGAAGCTTCTCCAAACTACAACTAACATATTTAAGTACTATGTGACAAGATAGACTTGTGGCCTTGGCTATGATCTCAATGAATGAGATCTTGCTAGATAGACTATGGTGATATAATTGATTTGCTCAGTGCAAGGCACGATAAGTGCAGCTTTAGTAAGTAGCTAGGTAGGTAATGAATAGAATGCAAAGTATGCATGATTTCACGTCTGATTTACCCTGTAGTTGAGATTTTACAGTGTAAGGCATAATTTTGCAGTATGACAGAGTTCCTGTAAGGAAGCTCAGAGCACTGTCAGTTGTGCACTTCTCTACTACTGTGACTGGCTAACCTGAATGGCTATAACAAAGTCAAACCCTGCTCTTGCATCTGCTAATGTTTCAGGGAATTGGTTATGGCTAGGCTTGTATAGACCCTAGGGCCAGTCTTAGGTTCATTGTGTAGTTGTATAATGCCAATAGGGTCAGTGCCAGTCTTTAATAAATTACCAGGCAATGATACACTTATCTTTCAGAGGAAATGTGCCAACGGAAATCTCTACGACTGCAGTAGACATGACAGTTTGTACAAGTGTAACATTTCACTGTGAAACATTGCATATAGAAATGTACATCAAATGGCAGCAGGGGAATAAAACCAAACTATTACAATGTCTGAAGCATGAACCAACTAAATGAAAGTGTCTTCAAATTACTCAAGTGTACCTGACAGTTTGGCAATTTAAACATTTTAAGTCACACATTACATAGAAATGTGTCTAGTAGCCAGCAATGAAATGAAATCTGACTATTTCAATGTATTTAACATGAACTATGCCTAACCTTTTCAAAATTGCTCAAGCAGACCAGACACTTTTTTTTGTTCACGTTACACATTTATTGTGAAGTATTGCATATAGAAATGCATGAATAGCAGCAGATGAAATGTGACTAATTTTGATGTCTAACATGAAGTGCACCAACTGACATCTAATGTCTTCAACTTAAGTGGACCTGACAGTTAGTACAAGTTCAACACTTTTTACTGTTTAACACTGCATTTAGAAATGTACATCTAATAGCCAGCAAAGGAATACTTGAATGACAATTGTTGACATAAAGGGTATCCATTCAAGTGGATGTCACACATTTCATTGTGAAACATGTACATATAGAAATGTACATCTAATGGCAGCAGTGGAATACAATGTCAAGCATGAACTGAACCAGCTAAATGAATGTCTTAGTTACTCATGTGGACCTGACACTTTGCAAGTTAAACATTTTAACTGTCAAATACTGCATATAGAAATGTCTAGTAGCCAGCAATTAAATAAAATCTGAATATTTCAATGTCTAGCATTAATAGTGCCAACTGAAACCCAATGTTTTAAATCATGCAGACTGGACAGTTTGTACAAGTGAAACACTTTTTATTGTTGAAGACTGCAGTTGGAAATGTTCATCTGGTAGCAAGCAAATAAATAATTAAATGACAATTTCCAATGTCTTGCACATGAAGTGACAATTACAAGTGTCAAACATTGCATATAGAACTGTACATGTAATGGGACAGCAATGCAATAAAGTCATCTGACAATAATAAAATTGGAGTATGAACTGTATAAAGTAAATGTCTAGTAGCCAGCAATTAAATAAAATCTGACTGTTTCAATGTCTCTAGCATTAATTGCGCCAACTGAAACTTGTTTTCAAATTGGTCAACCAGACCTGACAGTTTGTACAAATGCAAAATTTTACTGCCAAAGATTGCATATAAAAATATACTTGACAAGTAATGGAATAAATCATTTGACAATATCAATGTCTCTTGTCTTAAATATGCCTTCAAATTACTTGAGTGGACCTGATAGCTGAAAGTAGTACACTGCTGTTTAAAACTGAATTTAAAGGTCCCACATCCATCTGCAACCCATAATGGATAAACACTGCCAATACAATTCTGAAATCTGCTTGGTGTTAAGTTGTATGCAAAATTCAAGAAGTCACTGACTGTAGTAACACTGCTTTCCTGTTTGGCCTCGGTCAGCATACAGCTGCAGCGCCACCACATCACAATATGTAGCTGTCTGAAGTATGTAGACTTGATGGCTGACCTGTGAAGAGCATGAAGCACATCAGGGTATATAGTAAAAATGTAGAGTTGCTGCTACACTAGACCAAATGAGAACTAAACATCTATGAAACATCAATGCACATTGCAAAAAAGTTAATACTGTCTCTTGACTGCAGATAACACTACACAAGCAACAGACCAACCAGGTTTAAGGATATTCAGCCTTCAATTGCAGTCAACTAAACTACAAGGTGTCTTAACAGTATAACTTGGATTTTCATGCATTTAATGGAAAGAACTGGAGTGTTTGTGGGAGTGACCCTTCTGTGGGCGTGGCTCAAATAGGGGTGTTCCTTGTGTTCAGTGTGGGTGGGGCTTAAGGGGCGCCAGAGCAGTGCTTCGCCTAGGGCACCATTTCAGCTAAGGCCGGCCCTGCTTCAGAGGTGTCAGCAACAGCAAAAATTCATTATAATGTTTGCATTTATTCTCTTGTTCTATCCTCCCTCTTGATTTTCAGGTTCCAAAGGATAAAGAGTTTCCAAATATATCATGGACTTAATGTTTATTGTTATTGTTGTTTGGCAAAATCTAAGGTTTCAGATGGGGAGTGTCATGTTACACATGCTAGTGTATTTGCTGTTCAGCTAAGAAATTGCTTTTTTTTTGTATTTTATTTTGTCCTAGCTGTTTTCCTGCAGTCTAGCTCTGTTAGCAACTCCACCTTTCTCCCCCATTTTCTTCAGTGTATGTGTTAGACTCCATTACAGCCACATGTCTATTGCTGGAGTGTGTCAAAGCATCATTATTTGACCTAGTGGAATGTTATCTTGTATTAAGATCTGCACCGTTTGGAAACTAAATCATTTAACGGTCTCCACAGGTGTCATTTCAGTTGAGTCACTGTCTGCTAACACTATCCATGGTGGTGAGTAAACTTCTCAATACATCTTGCTACAGATAAGGAGATTACACTTACTATGCACAGCCAAGGGAGGCAGAACAGGTGTTATTAGCCAAGGTCTGAGTGGGTAGCCTATGTGACCTGGAAAGCAAAACAGGGAGAGACACATAACAAAAACAATGGTATTATTATTCAATATTAACTATGGTACTCCATAGGTAATAAAATTACTGTGGTTAGCAACTGTATAATGGTTTGTACTTACAAAACTAGATGACTATGAGGAATTCTGCCATGCAAGGTGAGGTGGTATTCAAGCTTGTGTGACAAATATGACAATTATGGGCACTGCCAGGATGCTGGGCCAATACATTGATAATGCAACCCCACGCATCACACACACTACCTGATGTTTGATGGAATGGTAGCCATTCCTGTTCCAGCACTGTACTCCATGGTCCAGATGAGGCCCTAATAAAAACATAGGTGCAGTCTATTACACCAAGCACCTCAGGAAAGCATTACATTCTGTCATACCTCTCAACTGTCCAGATTTTTGCAGAATGTCCAGATTTTAGCCTTGTGTTTTTGGTCAGCTCCTCATAAATGTTGTGTTTTTCTCGTAAATCACTGAGGATTGAAGTCACTGAATAATGACATACATTTTGAGTATCAGACTTTATTTCCTTCAAAAAATGCATGGTAGCACAATTCATGTTATTCTAGCAACTTTCTAAGTTTAAAAAAGCAATATTTGAAACTTGTCCCTATTTTGGGTCCTTTGTTCCTCCATTATTTTAGGTTTTGTCCAGATTTATTGCACTAAGAGGTTGAGAAGTATGTAGCTTATAGAAAGCTTCAGTGAACCAAAATTGCTCAGTTGTGAGTGTTAGACTGAAGAATTAAAAGTTCCTAGTTCAATCCTGTGTTTTGGCAGAGAAGCCTTTATGACAGCTGGCACAGATGGCTGTGAGCTGTAGTTTCTGTGGTACAAGGTTTTATTCCAGCATTGCTCATTTGCATACTGTGGGACCTTGAGTCTGTCGCCTAATCAGACAGTGCTTTGGGAGAACCGGAAATTTCGGTTAGGCTCCTCAATGGTTTCCTTGACTACAAGTCTAGTAAGTGCATGGTTTTGAGGAGACACTGAGAAGCAGATATACTGATCCACATATGTCAAGAGTATGTTGATGAAGTAGTGAAGTATCCTCAATGCATAAGCCTGTGAGATACCCAGTCTGTAACTGGTTTGTCTCTGGAAGGGCCCTGTAGCAATTATAGTGAAAGGTATACATACCTTTATATCCGCAGACACAAGCGGGACACATTGCCCCAGTCCCCCTCTGTGGACAATACAAAGTCATCAAAGTCTGTATTATATCCCTGTCTTCTCAAAGCTACCCAATGTTTCCTACTTAGCCAAGTTCATGTGGGCCTTTGCCTGTTCTTCTCAGCAGTTGAGCCCCACTTGCTGCACCTTATTTTTGCGTGACTGAAACAAGCACCTCAGAATGAGAAACAGCTAAGCTGGCAGTGAAAGCAAGCATCTCTGCAGATTGCAAAGTGGTTAGAAGAGGTACGATTTTTGTTTTTTGTACAATCCTTATGCACATTGTGCACTTGCTCATCAAAAAGCAACTATGAATTGTTGAAAGGTGGGAAGAGCAACTCATTATCATGATAGTCACATATGTTTCACATGCATTTACATCTCATTGCTACCTTATATGCATACATTTTTCTCACACTCATTCTAACAGCTGTACCTTAGTGCAGCTACTTTGCTTGGGGGAAGTGCATGACACCTATTGTCAAATTTTGATGGCAGTGACCCCTTTTCATTACATATTTGGTTGGCAGTAGTGGGATTCTAACTCCATCTTTGCTAATCATTATACATCCCCCGCACTTGAATGAGAGGGATGCATGGACTTCCTATTTCAGTGTGTGTACCAATTATGTGTAGCAGTTCCTATACTACCCACAGGGACATTTCAGAGTCAAACTGGGGGCACATTGGGTATATCTCAGATGTCATCATGTACAGTACTCAAGATGCTATTCAATAAATTGCTGACATATGCTGATGATCAATACCTCTCAACTGTACAGATTTTCACAGAATGTCCACATTTTTGCTTCATATTTTTGTTCTGCGGTTGTTTTGTGGTTTTCTGGCAAATCGTTGAGAATTTAATTCACTAAATAATACTAAATAATGACAGACATTTGAGTTTCAGACTTCATATCCTACTGAAAAATACATAATAATGCAAAACCTGTTATTCTATCACCTTTCTAAGCTTATAGGAACAATATTTAAATTCTGTCCCTATTTTTGGGCCTTTGTACCCCCTTTGTTTTGATTTCTTTCACTGAGAGGTTGAGAGGTATGAGTATATCTGCTTCACCCAACACATTGGGGGGTGGGGGTGGATCTACCACCACCAGCACATGTAGCTTCTGTGATATTGCACACTTCCTCAAACTGCTGGGAGCTACTGATTGCAACCATATGTTAATCAAGGCCCATCAAGTGTATCCATGGACATCATTGCATCAATAAGAAAGGCTACCATTCCATCAACTGCCAGGCAGTGTGCAACACAGAGGGTCCAATATTTCATGTTTCTGCACAGTGCCTTTGTAGTGCACACCTACATACAAATATTTCATGCATGGACATTAATGCCCTTCTAGCTGGCCAATAATGTCCATGATTCCCACATATGGCAAACAAAATATTTCTATCACTGCTTCCAGCACACTGACATTCCACAAAGCCATCCAGCAGGCAAGTTCAGGCACACTGAAGCATGCACATATCCACAGCCACAGGTACTACATACACAAATTTCACTCCATCCCCCCCATGCCACTACTGTGTTGCAGGTGATGTAAGATACCTTCTGGAGTCCTGACTGATGATGGCCACATGGAACAACAAATTAACACCAGCAATTCCCAAACTAAGAACATAAGACAGCATGTGTTTAATGTGCTTAAATACCAATTTCACTGCTTAGGCACATATAGGGGAATTGCAGTATTCCCCCACCACACCCTGCCACTACTTGGTAGTATGCTGCATGTTACAGAATATGATCTTTCAGAAGCAGGCAGACCAGCCAGCATTACTGGGGCTCCCCACTACCACAGCATTATAGTACCCACTGCAGTCCGAAACATGTCACCCACTGATGGTGACAGAGATGGCATATGATATCATGCAGCAGCCACAGAACAACCCTCCATATGCTATTGCAAGCAGAATATGGCAGTGCAAGTGAAGTGGCAATGTCTAGTCCATCCATATTGGCACTGACATGCACAGGGTGAAAGTGGTGTGTTATACAAAACAAAAGTGTGCATGAAGGGTTATTGAATGCCTATGCTTGGAAGAGTCATCCTGTTAAGCAGACAACTCTAGATACACCATACGAAAAGGAAGGTGGTGAAGGTTACAGTCATCATCATTTATACAAGTACCCAGGGTCACATGGAAATTAGGTTGCCTATACCACCAGGAGGTGGGAACCACAGTTCAATAGAGGTAAAGATGGGGTAACAGGGAAGGTACTGTTGGTGTCAAAAATGATCTTCATTGAACAGGTGAGGATTTCACTACAGGCCCATGTAGTGGGGCCTCTGCAATGGGGAGCTGTGAGGAGGCATTGTTCAACTGTGTGTCATGGTCCATGTGTAGTATGGACAGTGTTAGTCCATTTGCCCCTGGATATAGATGTGGAAGAACTGGTGTAGCAGGACCTTCAGGGGAACTGAAAAGGAATGGATTCATCCTGAATGTCCCTGAGATGTGGCCAGCTCTGGGACTGGTAAGGGTATGCTGCTAGCCCCAGTTGTGGTGAGTGCAGACTGTTTTCCCTGCAATAGTCATTCAGTGACTAAGCACACATATCCATGACCATAGATAACACTTGGGTACAGAAATCTAATGACATAATAGGCTAAAATCTGCATGCAAGTCTCCAAAGATGCTGTGTGTGCTACCACTGACCAGAAACAGATGATCAAATCATCATCTTTTAAGTTATTGTCTCACAGAGGACCTGGCAGTGCTGGGACATATCTTCCCAGAGACCACACACAGTGTCGATCATCTCCATTTTGTTACATGTAGCTGAAGACTCCTCTAAGATTGCAGCCATGTGCACATGTTGTTTGAGTTCAAGAGCCACCTGCATGTCTTTGGCAGGCTGTAATAGTGGCTGACACTTATGTGCACTGCTAGTCTGCAGTATCTACTATACAGTGGGTACCTGCATGTCCCATACAGTGCACTGGTGTAGGGCAGGTATGAGGGACACTATGCTGTTACTTCATGCAGTGGGTGTAGATCCACCCATGAAGTAGATAGACAGTGACAATGTGTCCTGAGACTGTGAGTCAAGTTGTATGCTGACTTTATTCCAAGACCATAGGCATACACTCGCCTCAGCATGTTCACTTGCTCCAGCTTAAACAGGTAACACCATAGTAGTGATTTGCCCTGTGGATAAAGAATAGAGTACATGAGTGGGTGATAATGCTTACCCTGCCATCCCTTATCCTCTATGGTGAGCAGAGGAGTAGCTAGAACATTTGTAGACCAGTGAGAGATCCTAATTTGTTGCCTCCTCCTGACCAAGTGTGGAAGGGGACAACTTAAAGTAATCAGTAAATAATTTCAGACATCCACTGATTTTAGCCTTCAGAAAATGCATAGTAAAGCAAAACATATTATTCTAGCAATTTTCTATCTTTATAATAAAAACTGATATTTTAAATTTGTCCCTGATGTGTTCCACCCCCAGCTTAAAAATCACTAAATAACAGACAGTGAATCTCAGACCTCATGTCTTGGCATCAGAAAATGCATATCAATGAAAAACACATTCTATGAACTTTATGTGTTTAACAAAAGGCAATATTTTAAATGTTGTCCCTGGCCTCATCATCACAAACAACTTGAAGTTGTCACTAAATTTTGGCAGATATTCAGATTTCAGAAATCAGACTTCTTCATCCTTCGGAAAATGCATAGTAATGCAAAACATATTATTCTGGCAATTTTCTATGCAACCAATATTTTAAACTTTGTTCCAGATATCATTCCCCCAATTTGAAAGTCATTAAATGACAGCCATCTGTGTTTCAGACTTCATATTCTGTCTTCAGCGAATGGATATTAGTGCTAAAAATGGCAACATTTACATTCTGTATTAATGATGCAAGTTAAGACTGCGAAAGTTATCATTATATATTATAGTATTAAGGTTTCTCTAAGAACTACTCTTTTGTAAAAGCATGACACATTTTCAAAATTTCAGAACATGGTTTTCTGCCATTTCAGGACATTGAAATGGTGTACGCCTAAGCTGTGGTTTGTAGTAGTAATGCTGACAGTTGTTAAGCAACATATAAGTGAATATGTGACATAAAAATATAAAGAAAATGATTAAAAGACATTTTCTAAGCTTTATTTCAACTCTGTCTCATTTGTCAAAAAGTCCTTATGCTGCACTGCCAAATTATGTGCAACAAAAATGTACAATCTATATATAGCACTTTTTATTGCCTGCTGCATAGTTTTTGAGTGTATTTTATTGCTATTAACTAATCTGCATGGTTAACTGATTTGTTTGCAGTCAAAAGCATTCTGTAGAGTCTCATTGCACCTTTATCTGTTTAAAACTTTCATTTTGTGGCTTTCTGTAGTGTTTACTGTCTGTAGGCTAATATCTTTAGTATTGTCCTAGTTCAGAATTGCTGGCTCTGGGCTTGTTTGTTTATACAGTGATTGTTCAAAGCACATGAACAGGCCATCTTGAATTAGCTGAACCCTTTCTTTACCTTGGCTAGATTGTGTTAATTGGCTGCTGGCTAGTAGGGACTGGTTCTTTTGTGTTTTTGTAAAAAAAAAAAAAAAAAAAAGTTGTCTAAGGTTGTATCTTCTGGTATTTAAGCCCTAACTTTGAGAGGGTTTCTGTCTATACACACTGAGCAGAGTGGAGGAGAGGTGTTGACTACAACTCTTAGCTGAGATATATAAGTATCCTGTTTTTTTCGATTATTTATACTGATTATTGTTTCTAGCAATTTATATATAGCACTTTTTATTGCCTGCTGCATAGTTTTTGAGTGTATTTTATTGCTATTAATTAATCTGCATGGGTAACTGATTTGTTTGCAGTTAAAATCATTCTGTATTCATTGCTCCTTTATCTGTTTAAAAACTTTCATTTTGTGGCTTTCTGTAGTCTAATGCTTTAGTATTATCCCTATCCTCCCTCCCTGTTGGTGTCTTGCTGTTATACTTGGTGGCTTTGCAGTTGCCAGCCCCTACTGTAAATCTGATCTGGGACACTCCTCCCAGTCTAGTGTCATTAGCTCATTTTACCTAATACAGAAAGAATATTTGATAAGGCCTTCTGTTTCTCTTTTTTCCCTTTAAAAAAATGTTTGCCTGAATCTCCTTGTGTTCTGACTGTGCTTCTCAAACATTTTGGAAATATAGAGTATATTTTAGCGCATTTATTATAACTGTAATTGCCTTAATATTGCTACAACTCAAGTGCTCTAGGTTGCACTGCATCTGAAGTGTTTGTGTGTTTTAGCTGCTTTTCTGTATATATAGACTTCTCTGTATATGTAGACTAGCTACTTATTCTGCTGTGTTACTGCCTCTTAAATCGTTTTTCAGTTGTGCATTTGCCTTGCTTCATTTAAAAAGTTCTAAATTGCTAATTTTGTAGAGTTTTAATTGCATTTACTGTTTAGGACTACACACTCAATTGTGTTAGCCTTTTCTATGTTTATTGACTGTATTATTGCATTGTTTAGCCTGTTTCAACAAAAACAAATACTATCTTGTTTGCTCGTTTCCCACCTTTTCTAGCCAGTCCATATCCCAGGCTTTGCTTGTCTCAGGACTTTCTGTGCTCAGAGCTATCCAGACCTTGCTGTGGTAGAGGGAAGTCCTACTGCTTGCCAGTGGGACTAGTGAGCATTGTACTGCCTAGCTAATGCTAGAGGAGTGGTTTCCAGCTCTGAAATTGTAATTTTATTAGCCTTTTTGGGCTGATTTCTATCCCTTTCAACGTTCTGGCTTAAAAATGCGTGTGCTTGCACATTTTTCACATCGTGCAGCACTGCGAGGCTACAGTTAAACTATTCCAGGTGCCAGAAAGTCTGCTCTTCAAATTTTCCCTTAGAACTAGCTGGTTTCTCAGTAGTAGCACTAAAATCTGAACCCCTGTGACTAGCACTTGCTGTAGAACCTGCTGGAAAGCAATAGGAAGCCTGAAACTGATACAAGCATAGCTCTCCTTGTCAATAAGGAGAAATTAACCATAGGCACTAAACAGCCTATAATTGCAAAGTACCTTGCAAAGGTAAGGGAAAACAGCTCTTAAACTTTACAAAAAAGCACCTAAACAGGCATGTCCAAGAGTCAGCTTCCGGTGATTTCTCCTGTCCACCTGGTGAATCTGGCCATACTGGGGCAATGCGGCAACTGCCTCATGTACACAGACAATCCTCTCCTCCTACCACCCAACACTACAACCTGTGAGAGATGCACTTACATAGCCAAACTGGAAGCAAAGCTCTCTCCGGCCAAGATTGTGCTAGACAGTCAAGAGAAGAAGGTTAACACCTGCATTACTCCTCAAGCAACTCATAGCCCTTCAAAACCCACACCATCAGCACCCACACATAGCAACACTAAACCCACATATGCGGAGGCCCTTAACATTAACCTGCCCAAGCAACAAGGACCTCCGAAGCCGAAATGCAAACAAACACCAGTCACAACCAAAGTGACACATAGCTCACAACACCAGTGTGCCACCCAACAACAGCCCCTAAGGCAAGACGATGTACCCAACACTTTACTCATAGGTGACTCTATAGTCAGGCACACTGATATCCCACTCACTAGGCTGAACAAGGAGAAAATTACAGTCAGCTGCCTGTTGGGTGCCAGGATCCACCACATAACGCATGCACTCAAGTCACTCCACAACAAGTACAAATATGACTCTGTCATTGTCCATGCTGGAGTGAATGACTTCAGATGTACCTCCCTGGACTACATGAAGAGAGACATGGAAGAGCTCTTGGATCATGTGACCCAGGCAGATATGACCCTAGCCCTGAGTAGCATCCTGCCTTTGCCCAGTATAAGGACAAAATGATTGACTTCAACAATTGGCTAAGCTTCTGGTGTCATTCAAAGGGGATCCAGTATTTGTCTGCCTGGGATGACATGATCGACAAACCACAATGTTTTGCCAGAGATGGTCTGCACCTGTCACCCCTGGGATTCAGGCTACTGGCTAAAGCTCTTGCCACCCCTATAGTGCCTTTTTTTAGGCAAGATTCAAAGGATAAAACCACCACTGTAACAGATACAAACATGCAAAATTTGAAGGTAATGCTACTCAATGCTTGAAGTCTATACCTCAAAATGCACTCTCTCGAGGCACTCCTAAAAGTGGAGAACATCGATATCTGTGCAGTAACTGAGACCTGGTTCAAGGCTCCAGAGAGCACCCCTGCAATACCAAGCTACAATTCTTACCACACTTTTTGGCTACAAAACCAAGACCGAAACACTAAAGGTGGTGTCCATATTCACTAAGGATATTCACACCTCCAGGCTAGTTGCCCAACACAATGCATCTGAAATTCTCCAGGTGCAACTAACACTAGGTAAGACTGCAATCCAAATTGTAGCTTGCTACAGATCCCCCACCATGCCCCAAGATTCTCACTACACCTTTCTAAACATACTGGAAAATATTAAGATACAACCAAACACACGAATACTGGATGATTTCAACTACCCTGCCATTAATTGGGAAAACTACCCAGGTACCAACTCCTTTTCCCAACGGTTCTTGGAATGCATAAATTCCAATGCCCTGGATCAACTAATCCATTGTCCCACCAGGGGTTCCAATATCCTAGACCTGGTCATTACCATCATGGGAGATAGATGCTCCACACCAGTGGTCACCCCCTCCTTGGTCAGGCCTCACCATAAGCAAATCACACTTGACATCCACATCTCACCCCCACCCCCCAGTAAGGAAACCTCCTTAAAAAACTTCTACAAAGCCAATTTCATGCTACTGAAGTCAGAAATGACAAACTTAACAACACCCACACAGATGGGATCTGGAAGTTCGACTGAAGAATCCTACACTAAGGCACTGTACGAGCACATCCACTTGTGCATGAATCATGCCATCCCAAATAGAACCAAGATGCTCTTCTCCAAAAAAAGGAAGCCAATCTGGTGGTCCCCTGCTATAAACAAACTATACAACAGAAGGAAAAAACTGTTGCAGAAAAAAGGAAAATCCCAGGATGCAAAAAACTCCCTTACCAGCCTCAGTAAGAAGCCGAGATCCCTCATAAAATCCTCAAAAGCTAGTTATGAAAATAAAATTGCCAAAGATTCCAAAGACAACCACAAGGCATTCTATAGTTATGTCAAGAATCTAAATGGCAATGCTCAGATCTGTTCTGAGCTACAACAGAATGGCATTAAATATACTGATCCCTGGCAGATCGATTTAGTGCCAACGTCACCCCCCCACCTCACCCCCTAAAGGGCCCATCTCAATACCAAAAGAAAAGAAAGCTGGGCATAAAACCCTACGTCACTCGATGGGTTGCCGACTGGCTTACTGACAGAACCCAGACTGTAAAAGCCAAATCCAGCTCCAGACAAGTGACAAGTGGAGTACCTCAGGGTTCAGTCCTAGGATCACTCTTGTTTGGCATCTACTTCTCTGATGTACAGGCCAACACTAAGGCACTCTGGCTAACAAAGTTTGCAGATGACTGCAAACTGGGAACCATTATTGTATCCCCAAATTATGTGGATATTCTACAAAAGGGCCTCAAGCTTAATGCCAAGAAATGTATAGTTATCCCCTTTGGAAAAAAACATGCACCCATGAATTACCACATAGGTGGCAGGACACTAAACATCGAAGGTGTGATGAGTGACTTAGGGACACAGGTAGACAGTGGTCTCACTTTCGATAACCACATCGCCACAACAGTCAGGAAATCCTTCTAAGTGGCACACCTCATCACTAAGGGCTTTTCATTCAGAAAAAAGGAGGTCATTGTCCTACTGTACTCATCCCTCATTAGACCCATTATAGAGTATAATACCCCATTTGGTATGTACCTCACAAGACATCTGCAACAGCTGGAAAGGCCACAGAAATACCTCACTAAAAGAATCACAGGCCTAAAGCAGATGCCATATGCTGACCGTCTAAAAAAACTCCAGCTATACTCTGTTGCATATCGTCTACTCGGAGGCGATCTCTGCTTAACATACAAGGCCATGTCAAACCCTGAGCTGTTGGACATGCTCCACTTAAAGAAATCCCAATCCCTCAGAGCCACACGCTCCAGGGATCTAAACCTTGTCATCACAATGAACAAAACATGCTGGAGGGATAGGTTCCTGACCCAGAGACTCCCCATACTCTGGAATAGACTGCCCATACATGTCAAGCAGAGCGCCTCATTGGCCCTCTTCAAAAGGAACCTTGATGATTTGATGGGAGATAGGAAATTCACCCCGGGGATCATGTCAGTCGCCCTGCTAGACCGGGGCCCAGAGAAGTAAATATTGTGGGAAGAAATATCCAGGGAATTGTTATGGCTAGGCTTGCCTAGGCCCTAGGGCCGATAGCCTAGTACCAACCTGTGAACAAAATATTTAAAAACAGATAAGCCAGTCATATCATCACAAAACCTAAAACATAACTTTTCCTTAAATAATTGTGCTGTCCAAATGTTGCATCCATATCAGCAAAGGGCATATTCCTCTCCTGAAAGATCAGTGTTTCTACATTTATATTTTAACACTGCCATGTTATCTCAAGTGTCTAAGAGCACATTCGCTTACCCACTTAACCTGATACTCTGAAGCATGGCATGATGAAGTCACTCACAGCCTTGCACCTCAAGAAAAAGGCAGATGTAGTACTTCAGAGTCAGAGAGAGATAACAGATTTTCTTAAAATGTCCCACAATCCCGCAACAAAGTGAAAAACAAGTGTGAGAGGTCCTGTAAACTAAGCTACAACACAGTCAGTTTATATAACAGCCTTCCTGACTCTGTTCTTCCCCCAAGGGAAATTCAGCCAATCACTGTGGCAAATTTCAGAACTGGATCTAATGGAGAGCTGTGCAACAGGCAATTGATCAATAGCCTGCCTGCTGTTACTGCATTAGGTCCAACCAGGTCCCAAGTCAGGAGTCAGGAGACACTGGGTTTATATCACATAGTCGAAGTTTAATATCTTCGAACACGAAATGTTCGAACCATCCTGTTCAAAGTTAAAAAACTTCGACTATGGATAAAAAACAAAAAAAAAAAAGAAAAGAAAATGAGTCCCCAACACCCCTGCTACTTAAATATACCAACTCCGAGATCGCACCACATTGAACAAAATGGAAACCTCCCTTTACTGAGATTTCTGTTGAAATGGGCAAACTTCTGCAAATTTGAACTTATGGTCTCGTCCATATGAGGTTCGAACTTGCAGAAGTTTGACTATCTAATAGGAACCCGGAGACACTGTATCTCTTCTCTTTATTTAAAAAAAAGACCACAAAAATAAACAAAAAAAAGTGACCCTGTCACTGAAATAAACAAACAGCTGAAGAGCTTAAGAAAATCCACTAAAACCAATTTTGAGGCTGAAATATCTATCCAAGCCAAAGACAATCACAAGGGAAGTTTTAGTTATGTTAATAATCTGAAAAGCACGATGCAACAATGCACTGAGCTGATTGTAAACCATGTTACCTACACTGATGCTTAAGATATAGCAAACCTACTGGCTGATAAATTTAGTTCTAACTTTACCCCTCTCTCTACTCCATCTGTCCCTCAAGATATACCTGAAACTGGCTCACCTCCAGTTATCTCACAAGACCAAGTCCTAAATGTGCCATCAAAAGCTAAAAATACTGCATCAGTGGGTCCTGACAATATCCTTGGATGCATCTTAAATAGCATGAAACACAATTTAGCCATGCCCTTAGCAACACTGTTCAGTCTCAGCCTCCACACAGGTTTTTTTGTGCCAAGCACATGGAATACAGCTACAATTATTTTCTTTGATAATGGAAGACCTTCCACAGACCCAGGCAAGAGGTCTTCTTTTTTAACTATCTACTACCATAAAAGAATCTTGTAATAATGTATGCAATTTAAAGTCTGCCCAGTGAAGTTACATTATCTCATTCATGTTTACAATTCTTCATTTAATACCCATTGCTCTTTATGGCAATATTTATTTATTATGATGATTATTATTATTATTATTTTTTGTTGACCAGATAAGTGAACAGCCACAGCCCAGACACGATTGTACAATTTGTTACAAAGATAACAATTAAATGACTATTTAGAAAATTTTGAAATGATACTGACAAAGTTAATTTACATCTTGTAGTAATGATTATACATACTAGAAAGAGCTACATGGCAAAAGTATATTTCATGTACTGTACATTACCAAGAGCTTACAAGATTAACGCAGTTTTATGTACTTCTTTGTAATGAAAGAGGAAACTGATGCAGAATAAGGTGAAGTCCCAAGACTGGAAAAACTCCCTTATCAGCTTCAACAAAAAGTTGAGCTCCCTCATCAAATCCTCTAAAGCTAGCTATGAAAACAGAATTGCTGCAGATAGTAAAGACAATCACAAGGCCTTCTATAGTTATTTAGAGAATCTCCATGGCAATACCCAGATTTGCTCTGAGCTACTGCACAATGGTACCTCCTATACTGAGCCAACAGATATTGCCAATGTACTGGCTGACAGATTCAGTGCCAACTTTTCCCTCTCACCCCCCTAAAGGACCAATCACAATACCAGTAGATTGCCAGGCACCCAGTATTACTGCTGCACAGGTTAAAACAGCACTGTCCAAGGCCAAGAATACAGCTTCCATGGGACCTGACAATATCCCTGGCTGTGTTCTACATGAACTATAGAGTGAACTGGCACCTCACCTGTGTGCCCTGTTCAATCACAGCCTCACCTCAGGCTTTGTCCCTACTGAATGGTGCACTGCTGCAGTCATCTCTCTCCACAAAGGAGTGACTACAGACCCTGGGAACTATCTTCCCATTAGCCTGGCGAGGCAGTTATGCAAAGCTATCGAACGCATCATCATGGACCTAATAAACTAGGAGATAGGGAATTTCCAAACTCTGGATCACACACAGTTTGGTTTTGTGAAGGGTAGATCATGCCTGATAACTTGGTAGACTTCTTTGAGTCAGTCACCAGGGCTGTGGATGAAGACAAGGTGGTTCATACAGCCTACCTTGATCTGGCCAAGGTGTTTGATACCATTCCCCGTTCATGAATCATAGAAAAACTCAATAAGCTAGGCATCAACCCCTATATCACTAGGTGGGTTGCAAACTGGCTCACAGATAGAACCCACAATGTGAAAGTAGTGGTCTCCAAGTCAGACTGCTGACCAGTCACGAGTGGAATCCCACAGAGTTCGGTCCTGGATCCTCTCCTGTTTGGTATCTACTTCTCTGAAGTCCAGGCCAACACAAAGGGTCTCTGGCTGACAAAGTTTGCAGATGATTGCAAGTTTGGAGCTATTATTAACTTCCCAAGTGATGTTGACATCGTACCGAAAGGCTTCACTGAGACCAACGACTGGTGTCAGAACCATGGACTTAAGCTCAATGCCAAAAAATGTGTCATCATCCCCTTTGGGAAAAACCCATTTCCCATGAATTACCACATCGATGGTAGTCCACTGAACACAGAAGGTGTTATAAGAGATCTGGGAACACAGGTTGACAGCAGCCTGTCTTTTGACCACTACATTGCCACTGTGGTCAGAAAGTCTTTCTGTGTGGCACATCTCATTACTAATGGTTTCGCATCCAGGAAGAAAGACATCATTGTCTCCCTCTACTCTTCCCTCATTAGGCCAATCATTGAGTCAATTGCCCCATTTGGCATGTACCTCACTAAACACCTCACAAAGAGGATCCTAGGTCTTAAACACATGTCCTATATGGACAGACTCAAAAAACTCACTCAAACTATTCTCTGCCTCATATCGCCTACTTAGAGGCCATCTCTGCTTGACATACAAAGCCATGTCTGATCCAGCTCTGTTAGAAATGCTACATCTAAAGAAATCCCAATCCATCCACACCACACACTCCAGTGACCTCAACCTCATTACCACAATCAACAGAACATGCTGGCGGGACAGGTTCATAACTCAGAGACTGCCTTGCTATGGAATAGACTTCCCATACATGTCAAACTGGCCCTTTCAAGAGAAACCTTGATGAGTGGATGGGAAATAGAAAATTCACCCCGAGCATCACTCCAGTGGCTCTGCTCAACAGAGGCACTGGGAACTAAGGTCGGGTGGCACGATTTCGGGGTAATCCTATGGGCTAGGTTTGTAAAGGCTCCAGGGCCATTAGCCTAGTACACCTATGAACCTATGAACACAATTAGTAATACTTTTGTTGTAATGCTCATAACAGAGTAGTAGAGTTATAGTATAGGGCCATCTTAATATTCTAATGGAGGCTGGATACTGTTTAGTAGTTTCTGAATTAAGAATTGGGGACGAATCTGAGAAAACAGCGTGACATTGTAAAAAAGCTGACAAAAGGGAAAGGATGACTCTAGAAGTGATGGAAAGGGGATGAGTGGGTGTTTCTGCTTGTCTTAAATATTTCCTAGTCACCAGTTAGATTAATTTTATCCAGGGATTAACTATAAATTCCTATTTATACTTAAAAAGACTGACCAATCATCTGAGTAGTTCTAGACCCGGTAAACATTTATTTATTTATTTATCCTTTGTTAACTGTCTGAGTCCCACTAGGTTAGTAGCATTTCTTCAGGGGAGACCCAATCTGGTATTTGAATTAGTAGGTGAAATTTGACCAGACCACTGGAGAACTTCCCCTATGCTTTTCGGTGGGTGCCATGGAATCTTTTACAGCCACCTGAGCTGTCGCCAAGGACAAAACACTCAAGAGTGCAGCACTCCCTTATGCTGTACTGTAGTGCCAGCAATTAACTTACTTGGTGTGAGAACAGAACCCATAGCCTTCTGCTCCAAAGGTTAGTGTGCTACCTGTTGCACTACTGACATGTAGATGAGTTGACACTTTACAATAATGGCTAATGTCTGTGGGCAAAAATGAAAGAAGATTCAAGATGGTGATCATCTAGCTTGCACCCTATCCATAGTGCTCCTGATACAAATACAGTTACCGATAGTTCAAACTGCTCAAAACACCAGGTATCGATATCTTCGTGAAGGTCTACGGTATTCTGCCCTGATACCTTAAATTCGGTATTTTTCCTAACTAAAACAGATCAGGATAACCGGTTTTAACTTACTCCTGTTTCTGAGACTTGTGCCACATGCGTTCAAGGGGCCCATACATCCATTAACTATCACTGCATCCAAGGCATGGCTGACAATTCCGACAGCATGGAAACTCAAACTACCAAGGCAAAAGTCTCTTCAGTGCTTTCTCCTGAAAAGGACATAGTCTCTAAAAGACAAAGAATTACCAAATAAACCGCCGACACCATCAAAACAAATGCTAAAGGGAAAAATGATCCGAACTTTCACCTTGATGACCTGAAACTGGCTTTGCAACCTATCCAGCTAGCCATACAAGGCTTCTCTGAGCAACTTACTAATTTTGGCAAATCTATAAATCAAATATCTGAAAAGATGGATACACTTGAGAATAAGCACCAAGCAAACGAGATCCTGCTACAATCCTTATCGAATGACTTACGTGCCAAGGACTCCCTTCTTTCGGAGATGCAATCCAAAATAATGGATCTGGAGGCGAGAAGCCGCTGTAATAATATAATAATTAGAGGACTACCAGAAACATATGATAATCATAACCTACCACTAATCACCAAACAGATTTTCTTAGCGTTACTGGGCTTGGATGACAGCATGGAGAGTATAGTTGTGGAGAGAGCGCACAGAGCCTTGCATAGTCGTCAAGTTGTCACTTCACCCTGCCTTATCTACACTAAACTGTTAAACTTTCAGGACACTCAAAAAATAGTAGCAACAGCCAGAAAACAAAAAACAGTTTACCTGGAACAAGCACAAGCTCACCTTTTCTCAAGACTTACCCCTCTTAATTAAGTTAAATAGACAAAAATTGGCCCCGTTTTGTGCAGATCTAATCAAGCGAAACATTAAATTTCAGATGCGCTACCCTAATGTTTTATCCTTTACATACAATGACAAGAGACATTCAGTAAACACCCCACAAGAAGCGAACGAGATTTTTATTAAACTATTCAATGAATACCCTGCTTTATAACTTGAAGTATTGCAAATGTCTATCCATGCACTTAGCTTAGTTGATTGAGCTCAAACCAAAGACTCATCCCTATACTGGATGTAATTGGTACACCTCCAAATTCGTGTTCAAGATGTTCCGCTCTTCACATTGGCAATACTGATTGCTATTCCTATACATTATTGTTATATAATCTGATTTTGGTCCCAGGCTCCTATTTTGAAGAGGAACCTTATAGTTCCTGGAATCAGCAGCCTGCGATTCACCTTAAAGGAACGACTTCCGGATGCACACATCATCGCACTGGTCCTGGATCTTCTTTTTGTTAGCGACACTAAAAAGACTTAAACTTTGACATATAACCTCTTATATACAAATCTATAGGGGTGTTTACTGTAAATTTATCCCTTATCCACTTTGTATATGTGTCGCTATAAGTAAAATATGAAGCAAATTGCTCAGTTGTCACTGAGCACAGTGTTATCCTTTCTATATCCTGCAACTTCCTTTGAACCTCTACAAACTTTCAAGTTTATTGGGCACATCCTGAATACCCTCGCAGATACTACTACTGCCCAAGAACTTTTAATTTCGGGGCAGTAAGAGCAAAACCAAGTGCACTACTCACCTGCACGGTCTACATGTTATCTACGGAGGAAGAAAGAATATGTTATCTTGAAGGCTCTTTGGTGGTGTATGATGCCTGCAAGTTCTTCAAAATAGTGTTTCGTCACTTGTACAGCGACTTGACTATACAGGACTTTCTCTAATCAGAACGTTTCTTTTTCCCTTATTTTAACTCACAGCATATCATATTACTTTTTGTATTAACTTGAACTGGTTGTGAGTTATTTCCCCTTCTCAATGCTACGTCTGGTCAAATCTTTCCTCACACCAACTCTGGGTAATTATATCCAGATGCATGACATCACATTATATCAACTGCGTACTTATCTGTAGGCTAATTGCCTTTTCTTATGTAAATTCAGCCAAATCTAAAGATGCTGTACACATGTAAATGTTATGCCCTTTACATTGGCTGCCAAATATATATTTTAGTATCTAAAATGTTGTCATTACAATAGTAAATTAATCATCACATCATTCTGTACTTATCGCCTTCTTACCTATAATTTTTTTTTTCTCCCCATTCTTTACTTTTCCTGTCACAACTCTATATATATCTTTCTACAATGTTCCAATATCCAGTTGTCGTCCTTTACCTTGTCAAACTTACTATACTTCACTAATCCTCTGTCTTCTAACTTTTCTATCCCTTATTACATACATGCTTCCACATTCTTACTAAATCTTTTCTCTAGATATGTCTGAATACTTGGCTACTCTTACATACCTGTTCACCTTTTCCAATTCTTCCTAACTTATTTTGGAGCCCATGGAGAGTCACTCCAGTAGGGTCCTAGTATGACTGTTATTTTGTCTATTCTTGTTTTGTACATATGTATAGTTATACTTAACATTGTAGCAATCCTTTTCAGGACTTCATATAGGATTGTTTCAGATAATTTGTTTAATGTGTTAACCAAATTTGCTTACTTCATCAATATCTCCATATTCCTTCTTTAGGAGGGTCAGGGTGGGTAGGCACCGGGGTAGCTATGAAGGAATACCATGAGACTACTTTAAGAGAACCTCCGAAATATATTACCGTGCATTGTCTACATTATGTTTGGTTTTGGTCTTCATGCTTTTTCAGTTCTCCAACATCATTAAGCACTACCTCTCCTCTCTATATGCTTTCTAGTGTATATGGCTCTATCCTTACATATTGACTCATGGAATGTCAGAGGGCTTCAAAACAAAGCCAAAAAGTCCCTTCTTTTTCACTTAATCTACAAATCCCAGGCTAACATATGCTTCCTACAAGAAACACACATGCTCAGAGAAGACTGGAACAAAGAAAGGAAAAAGAATTGGGTTAAAAATATATTATCAGCGGGCAATTCTTACGATTCAAAAGGTGTGGCCATTATAATTAAAAACAATTTCCAGGGGACTATTATAGAAGAGAAGTTTGATATAAATGGGAGATGGTGCTACTTCACTTCCTGACTTCACAATATTGACAAACCAGTCCTATTCTTCAATCTATATGGTCCTTGCGTCCACCAACATATTTTTATACTAGAGGTCTACAATATCCTTTCTACATTCAATGACCACTATATTATAGCGGGAGGGGATTGGAATGCTGTCATTAACCCTGATATTGACTGTACTAGTAAATCTCCCTCTTATAATCATCAATCATCCATTGCCCTTGAGGAGTTAATGCTTGACCTTAACCTTGTAGACCCTACCTCACTCATAGGATACTCTACTAGAAATGAAATATATACATACTACTTGAAATGCTATAATGCATGGTCAAGACTGGATTTCTTCCTCATATCTAATACTCTCTCCCATCTGAAGGCTATTTTTTCCTTAGAGCCTAGATTTATTTCTGATCATTCTAGAATATCCCTTAAACTTATTCATGATCCAAATGTACCCCATATATCCAAATACAATAACTGGACTCTAAATAATAATTTGCTCTCCAACAAAACTGTAACTCGATTAGTTACTGAAACATTACTTGAAATAAACGCTAACATGGATAGATCGTACATTCCCTTTGACATCCAATGGGCCGCTTGTAAAGCTTGCCTCAGAGGTATTCTAATCAATAAAGCTTCGTATCTTAAAAAACTCTATAGAAGCAAAGAATCTACCCTTAAATTAAAGATCCTTACTCCTGAGAATCAAATCCGAACCCTACCTTTTATAAGGAAATCCTAGACTCACAAAAAGAACTACTTCACTTGCACCAACAAAATCTTTCCATACAGGAACAAAGACGTCTGGCTACCTACTCTGAATGGGCGCAAGTGCCCTCCAAAGTTTTAGCAAGAATAATTAAAAATAATCAGGCTCTCCCTACAATCTCACCTTTACACTTCGATAATAAGGTATATAACTCTGATTATGAAGTTACACAGCTCTTCACCTCCTTGTATTCAGAGGTCTACTCTAAGAAAACAGACTCCCTGATCAATCAACATATGTTTTTTTAACTTCTGTTGAATTCCCCACACTTGATGAACAGCAAAGGGACATTCTCTCTGCTCCATTAAGCCTTCAGGAAATTTCTGGTGTCATTGACAGACTTAAACCTGGCAAATCCCCTGGTCCAGACAGATTCACAGCTGAATTTTTCAAATCCTTCAACTCAGTGGTTGCTCCTATTCTTCTTAAGGTCTTTAACTATATAATAATGAATGGTATATCAGATTTGCATTGGAATACTTCGAAAACTATTCTAATTCTGAAAAATAACAAGGACAAAACTGATCCCCATAATTATAGTCCCATTTCCTTAATTAACGTCGATATTAAGATCTTAGCCTCTTTACTGGCCAACAGATTGAAAAAAGTTTTACCGTCGTTAGTCTCCTCAGACCAAGCAGGATTTATGTCTCACAGACATGCATGGAATAATAACCTGACACTGGACTCCCTTATACATTTTACCAAAAATGATAAAAATCCACTCTATGCACTAACTCTTGACGCGTCCAAAGCTTTTGACAGAGTAAACTGGAATTTCCTTTTTCAAACTATGACCTGCTTCAACATACCCACTGCCTTTATAGACATGATTAAAGTCCTATATAAAGACTCTTTCACCTATTTATGTATTAATAAAAACTTATACAAACCTATAAAGATCGAAAATGGTACAAGACAAGGGTGCCCCTTATCCCCCTTTCTCTTTAACTTATTCATAGAACCACTTTTTCTATACATTGCTCAAAATACCTTTCATATGATCCCTAAAGTTCTAAATACTAAAGTATCATTGTCTGCCTTTGCAGATGATCTTGTTCTCTACTTTCAAACACCTAACACAGACCTTATAAAACTAGTCAATTCTATCAATAAGTTCTCGTTGGCCTCGGATTATCAGATAAATTCCAAGAAAACGCACATCTTTCCTATAAACCCTTCAGCTCATAAACCTTATTTATTGCCTGATTCTCCTTTTCAGACAATCTTTGACATCAAATATCTTGGGATTCAGTTTGAACATAATCAACTCTCGACATTCCAAAATAATATGGCCAGAGTCTGGTCAACAATAATGCTCGATCTACGTAGATGGGAACTAATGAATCTCTCGCTCCTTTCCAAATCAGCGATAATTAAAATGAATATATTTCCTAGGCTTTTGTACCAATTTAATGCCACGGACCAGATAATCCCCAAATCCTTTTTCTCCAAAGTCAACAAAGAATTAGCCAAATTTATCTGGTTTCCCAAATCAGTTAGGATTTCATATTCCAACTTAATATCCCCTAAAAATAAGGGTGGCTTAAGTCTTCTGAACCTCCATCTCTATTATACAATTATTTCTGCTAACAGACTCCTGTCTATCTCGAACTTAAATTTTAACACATACAACTCTTACCCAAATTGGTCTAAACTTTGGTACCAACACATCTTAACCAAGAAGATTAATCCAGTCGCCCTTCATTTTCTTTCTATGGATGTTATAGATACTTTAAAATTATCCAAGTGTTTAAAACAAAAAGTTAACTCTTTTCAAGATTTGCTAAAACTCATTAAACTTGACAGTGTTCTCCTGTTATTTCAACCCCTTCACTTAAATCCTAATATTAAGTTAAATAACATGACAATTAACCTTTCTAATTTCCCTCTTATTAAAAACTTTGTAGTTTGGGATATTCTGAAATATAAAGATGAAACGTTCACTAATTTACGCAAAATTCTCAAGGTTAATTGTAAATACCTAACTATTCTTCGTCAGTTGCGAGAATTAGTCACATCAAAATTTGCCCATATCAAGCCAAATAAACAAGCTTTCACCAATATAGACATAGTCATTCAATCTCTATTACGTCCGGAGAATATGCTCTCCAAATCATACAAACGTTTAACTTCCATAATTCACGATTCAGACTGCCTCTTCTACAAATATTGAGATAAATACAACTCTCAGATATCCGAAAACCAGAAACTCTCTGCTATAAAAAATACTTTAGACTGTTCCCCCTTCAAGAAACTTTTCTACACCCAGTTAATGATAAATAACAACGCTTATTACACTCCCTCTAAACTGAACAAGTTTGATTGTAGGAAATCCTCCTCATGTCCATGTTGTTCCTTTCCAAATGCTGACCTCCTACATGTTCTCTGGTCACCATTCACATAAACTCTGGACCTCATTGAAAATCCGCCTACAGAAAATGGGCTATCATAAATCCACTCTCTCCTGGGAATTAGCAATCCTTCACATTCCCAGTAGAGGTCTTTCTAAATTTGGCACTCATGTGTTGGTTTTCATATGCTCGCTTATGAAATTTTATATCACCAAAAATTGTCTTGATCGTACTAAATTATGCTGGAATAACTTTAAGGTTTTGGCCTATTCATACATCTCAGCACAAAAAATTATATTGAAAAGCCCTAAGAAGATTGCCCTTCTTAAAGTTTGGGAAAAAGTTTTAGATCTCATTAGTAGTGAATAATAATTCTGATTCCTTCTCTTGTCATGTAGACCTTGTTTTCCTTTTCCTCCTATATACTTCTCCTTATCTTAATGTACTCTTTCAATTGTTGCATTTTGGTTAATAGTTGTATATATTATATATATTTTATTAGTTTTTGTTGTTTGTGTTATGTTTTATCATATTACATGTTTGTGTATGTTTAGTATTTTCACCTAGTTTCTAAATACCAATATTCAATACATTGTGTTTTTTTTTTTTGTTGATATGTTATGAATTAATAAAAAGTTTTTGGAAAAAAAAATGAAAGAAGAAAGCTAGTCTTTGTCCAGGAACAATAGCATTGATAGATTTCCTATAATCCTATGCTCCTGAGTACTCTGAGCAGGTGGTTCCAATTAGAAGAGGCTGTTTTACAGAAATCCCTTTCCCTGGTTGAGATTCCAAAGAGTGATCTCTGCAGGGTTAAAACATTATTTCCTGGTTCCTGAGAGGGTAGGGAGAGGTTTTAACTCACAGCCTGATTTCAAAGGATGTGCATAAACTATTATGTGAAATGATGTGCTCTCATAATTTGCTTGCAATGTTACCACTCCCTAAAGTAGCTTCAGCTGTTACTTTTACATCTGAGCTCTACTTCCACACAAGTACATATGTCTGCCAATCCCCATTGGAATTAAATATAATGGCAAATTAAAAGAATAAACCATCATGGTCATCCAACACTATTGAACAGGCTCTATAACAAAAGGAAGGGCATTTTAAAGTCTTATAGCACTTAGGGTTACTACACTAAAGACGCCAGCAAAAAAAAAAAAAAAAAAAAAATTAAACTTGAAATCAGATTAGCATCAAAAGCCAATAGTAACTACAACAACTGGCTTCAATTTCATTGTGAAATAGAGAAATAATGCCCAGCAATGTTCATAACTAATCCAAAAATCCAAAATAGCATTATCCACTCTCACCCTAAAGACATATCTAACATTCTTGCAGACAGATTTTGTGCTAGCTCTACTTTGGAAACAGTCACTGCAACTTCCTGAGAATAAAATAACCACCCCCATTCCCAGACAACCCCCTATGAGCTTTACAGAATGTGTCCTGGCTGTATTCTCTAAAGCTAGAAACTGCCATTGGCTCAAATGATTTACCTGAATGCCTGCTTCACAATATGAAACATGCCCTTGCTGGGTCTTTCTTTCTTTCTTTCTCCACTTTATTTAAGCCTAGCTATAGTATATGCCCTTCATGTATGGAAAGCAACTGCCATAATGCTTCTGCACAAGTGGGTCCTAATACAGGCCTATTAGCTTAACTAACCTAATTTGTAAGGCTGTATATTGTAAAACATCTGACTTCATAAGCTATGATATTAAAAACCTCAAATAATTGAACCCTCAAAAGTTTGGCTTTGTTTAAGGTAGATCATGTGTACTTAACTGAGTAAATTTCTTTGAAAAAGTCACAGAGGCAGTAAACAAAGCACAATCAGTAGACACAGCATATCTGAATCTGGCCAAGGTCTTCGACACCATATCTCATGTGGTCATTGTAAGGGTAGACACCTGTGTGGTAAGAGGAACTACCTGTAGGCTGACAGAAACCTAACAATTAAGGTGGAAGATACCACTTATTCATAAAGTAAGAAAGTTACTAGTGGAGTACCACAAGGTCCAGTACTGGGACACCTTCCTTTTGATATGTACATTTATGACCTCCATACCACAAACCTAGACCTATAGCTGACCAAATTTGCCAGTGACTGTAAGATGGGTGTAACAGTCCCTTCCTTTTCTTTTTAAATTTTTTTTTCAGAGAGAGCTAATCCTTATAAGCCAATGTTATACTAAGAAAGATCTCAAATTAAATGCAAGAAAGTGCAGCTCTGTCATCTTTGTTAAACATTCTTCCATCAACAATTTACAGCAGAGCTTGTATCCCATTCCAAATGGACCCAGTAATCAAGATCTTAACAAATAGGTTGATAATTCCCTATACTTTGACGGCAATGTAGCAACAATAGCAGGGAAATCCTACCTAGCTTAGATAATTTCTAAAGGCAGCTCATACAGGTAAAGGTTATCAACCATCTGCACTTAGCCCTGATTAGACCACATATAGAGCACAATTACCTTTCAACATTTACCTAACTAAAAATGTTGTGCAACTAGAAAAAAACAAAATGTTCCCAACAAAAAAGATTACTGGTCTAAACAACCTCAATGAATACACACTCCAAAAGAACCAATACAGGTTCAACCAAGAATTCAATTAATTTCCGAACCACTGTGTAAGATGAATAAAGGCACCAGTACTGAAACACGAATAATTTATTCCAACTCTGCACAGACTAAGCATATGCTTTCACCAGAAACCTGGCTTCTTCAGAGTCTGACATTACAACACACAATGTTTAAAACAAGCTAATATACTCTCCACACCCATACAATTAACCAATTAATTAATCAAACAAACTTTTACCATAAGGTACAAATAATGTTTCAACATCACAATATAGTATTAAAAAATGGCAAACTATTAGTTACCACTTAACATTAATAATACATACAATTAAATGAATAAATATACTCAATATATATTGTAAATTGTGGATTGTAAAATTAAAAACATTTTATCTAAATAATACTACTTAAATATTTCAATTGAGGTTTTAAAGAAACACATTCATTTAGTCCAGGGCGCCTAGTAGCATTAAGCCTAAGCTGCCATTCCATTTCTAATCTTGCCACCCTGTTTTGTGTATCACATTTAATGTTGGATTTAACCCTATCTATGATAAAAAATAAAAATTTATTAAAATTAACACATACCTTACTATGTAAATAAAGTGCATTATATTCATCTTTCCTTCTAATGGAACTAACATGCTCTCTTATTCTTTCTTTCAAACTTCGTGTAGTCATGCCCACATAAAATGCATTGCATGACATACACGAAGCAAGATACACACAATTTCTAGTAGTGCAATTACAAGCACCTGGACAAGGTATTGTACGTTGATGACCCACAACACATATATATGCCCCTACTGCTATAAATCTACATCCTTTGCATGAGCCACATTTGCTCATACTAGATCTAATATTGCTTTTACCCTCTCTTTCAAGGATGTTCTTCAACTTACAACTGTAAGATCACTATACTATCTTGCATTTATCAGGGCATTTAGATCAGAGAGTCAAGAATACCTGCCAGCATCTATTAGGTGATTATGTGCTTCAACAGTGTTATATGAGTTATATATTGACGTTGTGTTTGTCACTTCATGTTATTATTTTATGAACACTACCGCAGCACTGGGATATGCACCAGTTCTGGTGCACAGTTTTTCTGATGCCATTCATACTGTGTTATATGTGTAGTAATTGATTTTTATATTCTAATTGTGGATATTTTATTGAATGCTTGGTCGACATACCACAAGTTTCAGTGATGGTGGGTTTGCCAGCATTCAATTCATCACTAATTTGTAATTAAAGATCATGTGATTTTTTTAAATGATTTTTTGTATATAAGATAACGGCTTGTAGCAAGACACTGTTTTATCGTTTTTTTCTGATGAAGTTGGAGTGTGTCTGACGAAAAGCTCGTTTTTGGTGCTTAAATAAATCGTTTCAATTTGAGGGACAGACTATGTGGTTTGGCTTACTTGAATTTCATCTGCTGCTCGGCTTATTTGAATTTAACCTGCTGGTATCGGAGCGTTTTCTAATTTGTTTTTATTCTCACTAAATGTCCCTGACTAACTAGAGAATTACCTTTCCCCCGGACTACTTACTAAAGCAAGGCAAGCTAATATGTGCTGAGTGTCTTACCATAGCAAATGTCAGATATCTCTCTTTATCTATGTGGATGTGTGAGATATATATCCTGTCAGAGATCTTTCCTGTCAGATTCTGAAGTGCTGCTGCGAAGGTTCCAAAGAAACCAGATGCTGGTTAGAGAACAACATCACCTCTGGTCACCTGACTCTGGTACAATACACATGCAGAGCTTTGCTAAGATCTGTGGCAGCATCTGAAAGCTAAAACACAGCTTCTAACTTTCCACCATTCTGGGGTTCTCTGATAAACATACACATTTGATCAATTACAATACAACCTAATATACATGCATACATTCTTTCTGTCCACCAGCAACTACTGTTGATGCATTTTTAACACAAGTATTTTACATATATATTTTTAACTTCCATATCTGTTCAAATCAGTGTGATAGTCAACTAACATAAAATTCTTTACAAAACTCTAGCTAGCTATGTTGGCATATGTACACATCTACTGCCCTACTTTCCCTGGCACAGATGGCTCTACCTCATAACATCACATCTCTTCCCCCTTTGAAAACTCAAGCTAGTTTTTCAAGTGATGCTTGAAAAACATTGCTTGAGAGAAATGGGCCTGTCTGGTAATAACTTAGCCTATACTCTGTCTTGAGAGCCCATCTGCATTGGTATTGCTGACTCCACTACAGTGCTGCACTGTTATGTTGTATGCCTGCAACCCTAGGTTCCACCTTAATAACTTGGCATTTTGATGGCTGGCATGATGTAGCCATGTTAAGTGACTGTGGTCTGTAACCACAGCGAATTTCCTCTTTGCAGTTATGGTTGAAGTTTCTGCAGTGCCCATATTATGGCTAGACATTCTTTTTCTACAGCTACATAACAATCATCCATGGGTTGTAGTCTATAGCTGAGATATACAACCAGGTGCTCTTCCCCTCTGAGAAAACCTGGCTGAGTACTGACCCACCCCATAGTTCAAAGCATTCACCTGCATAACAAATTATTTGCTGTAATGTGAACTGGCTAACACAGGGGGGTCCTCCCAAAGCCCCTTTAAGCTTTTGGAATGCCTGCTCACAGGCTGGGTCCACACTACACTATCTAACCTGGGCTTCCTTATCAGGTCTGGGGGGGGGGGGGGCAGCTGTCGCATTATACCTGGGAACAAACTTTCTATAGTATTCCACCTATCCCTAAGAATGCCCTCACCGCCTTTTGGAAACATGAGGTGGCAACGCCTGAATAGCTTCCACTTTGGCAGACTCTGGCCTGATCTTACCACTCCCCACTCTCTGTCCCAAGTAGGACACGCCTGCCATACCCACCTGGTATTAATGGTTAATCCTGCCCTTTGCAGTCTATCCAGGACCTCCCTGACACGTTGAAGGCATTCTGGTCAGGAATAGCTGTAGATAGCAATATCATTCAGGTAAACAAGGACATAATCTCCTGCTCCTGCTAGAATATGATCTGCCAACCTCTGAAAGGTAGCTGTGGCATTTTTCATCCCAAAGGCATCTACGTGAACTCTTATATTCTGAAAGGAGTCACAAAGGTTGACCTCTCTCTAGTGGTGGGAATCAAGTGGGTTATAAAGGTTAATTTATTGCTAGATAATTCTGCCAAACTGAAATCTAAAGCAATTTACAGAAGGTTACTTACAGACTACATGGAAGTGAAACAGTCACTATGTAAAACTGACTGGAGTGAGGTGTTCAGTGGAAAAGCTGCAGATGGAATGTGGAAAGTTTTGAAAGAGAAATTGTTTGAGTGCAAAAAAATTAAAAAAATGTTTAAAGTCAGGATCTAGGCATACAACATTAGGGGAATATATTTCCATAAGAACAAGATATCTGATTAAGGCGAGAGACAAAAAATATAAGAAATTTAAGAGAAGTCGAACTACAACTTTGAAAAGTGAAATAAACAAACTGGACAAACAGATTAAGCATAGTGTGAAACAAGATCAAGAAAAATTTGAAGAAAATTTATATAAAGATATTGAGCATAATAGGAAACCTTTTTATAGATTCATAAGATGTGGAAAGAGTAAAGACACACAAACTGATAAACTGTGTGTAAATTCTAATATTTATTCTCAGACACAGCAGATTATAGATATAGTTACAAAATCTTATGCAAAAAGGTTTGGCTCCACAAAAGGGGTGATAAGTTGTCCTAGGGACATCCAGGTAACCCCAGATATTGGAATCAAATTAGATTATATTGAAAAAGAACTGCTCAAAATGGATCCAAGCAAAGCACAGGGATTAGACGGAATTAGTAACAATGACCTGAAAACACTTCATCTAGAATTTATGGTACCATTATATTTATTATGCACTAGGTCATATAAATAAGGAGAGATTCCTCAAGATTGGAGACATGCACTTATTAAACCTCTCTTTATGGGAAATGGGAGTAGGACAAACCCAGAGTCATACAGACCCTTAAGTCTACTTCCATGTTGTCAAAACATAATGGAAAAGGTGATATTGGATAATTATTGTCAGAACTGCATAGCTTGGGACTTGAAACCATATATCAGCATGCATATGTCGAAAATAGCTCTATTACCACCTGTAACATAATCTTCTATAACAATATAATAACAGCTATGAATGAACAGTTGTACTGTTATGTAATTTATATAGATTTAACTTCAGCATTTGACAGGGCCATGCACAAAACACTGATCAATAAATTAGTACAACTATGTATTGATGTTATTTTGATAAGATGGATAGCCGCATGGCTTACATATAGGACATGGCATGTATAATACAGCAACTGGACAGGTGAAATCCTTGGTTACAGTCAGGGTGTCCCACAGGCCTCTGTCCTAGGCCATTACTTGTTTAGAGTGCATCTTTCAGACCTAACTTTTTCATCTGAGGTGTTCTACAGTCTATATGCAAATAACATGAAACTGGGTAAACTGATTACATGTGTTACAGATACGGCATGTCTGCAAAATAACTTGACTAAATTGACCATTTGGGCACAAGAGAATAATATGTCGATAAATACATCAAAAACTAAGCATATGAGATTTGGGAGATATAAATTGAAAGGTGAATATTTAATACAGCACACAGTGATTGAAACTGTAAACTCATTTAAGGACCTGGGTATATGGGTAGATTCAGCTATGAGTTTTCTAATCATATCAACCAATTGATTAATGATAGTTTTAGAATTATAGGTTGTGTAAAAAGGTTTATAAAGTCTAGGAAATCAAACATGATGAAGTAATTGTTTGTTAGTTACATTAGACCCAAACTTGAGTATGAAATAACAATATAGAAACCCCATAAGAAAACAAGCATGAGTAAACTGGAAAGAGTACAGCAGAAATATACCAAGGGCATCCATGGATGTGAAAATCTAAGTTATTATGAAAGACTAAAATATCTAAACTTGTACAGTGACTCTTACAGATATCTAAGAGGAGATCTTATTCAGGTATATAGGACATTTAGAGACAACTACCTCTGGGAATGTTTGGGGTTATCAAAAAGTACTAGAGAATCATCAGATAACCTATGTAGAAGATTCTATAGGAAGGAGAAGTGTACTAATTGGTTCTCTGACAGAGTAGCTGATGCATGGAACAGACTACCAAATTACATTAAAGCTAGATATTTTTTTAAGAACACCCTGGGCATTTATTATGGGAACAAGTGTTTTGGTATATTGGTAAGCTAGAAGGGCATTAATGCCCATGCTTGAAATATCTGTATGTAAGGGTACCTGCCAGTAGCCCACAGAGAACTGGGTGTTATCATCCTTCTTTGGTACCAGCACCACTGGGAAGGCCAGAGACTGCTGGACTCCTGAATTACCCCCAGTTCCAACATTTCCTGTATCTCCTCCCTCCGAGTCTGTCTGACTCACTCAGGCACCCCGTAAGGGACCTGCTTGATAGGCCTTTGGGGTCCTGTTGCCACATGGTACTGCATCAGGTGGGTGCACCCAGGTTTCCCAGTGAACATGCCCCCAACCCCTACAACACTGCTTGGGTTTCTCGAACCTGGGCAGGGGATAGACACTGGGACATTGCTACCCCTTCCACTGAAGTGTCCATCTGAGCCTCACTGAGGAGATCAGTCACCAGATCCACCTCAGACTACTCCTGCCATCCACTGCAAATACTCAGCACCAGGACCTCTCTATCATGGTAAGGTTTCATCATGTTAACATGGTTCAATTTGTAACCCTGCTTCCTGCCTAGCAGGTTTACCATATACTTAACAACACTGACCTTCCTTATCACTTCGAAGGGTCCCTCCCAAGCTGCTTGCAGCTTATTGTGTCTGACAGAAATGAGCACCATAACCTGCTGTCCCACAGCATGGTCTTGGGATAGAACATTCCTGTCATACCAGATCTTTTTTTGTTGTTGGGGTCCTGCCAGGTTCTCTTGGGCCAAGCCTATGAGCTCCTTAAGCCTTGTCCTGAAATTTAGGACATATGCCACAACAGACTCCTTGTGGGATTCACACTCCCCCTTCTACTCATCAAGAATCAGATCTAAAGGCCCCCTCACCCTATGCCTATGCAGCAACTGAAAGGGTGAAAAAAATGGGGATTTCCGGGGTATATCTCCGCATGCAAACAGCAAATGGGGCAAATATTTGTCCCACTCTCTTTTAAACTATTTATTTATTTTATTTTATTTTACATTTGTTTACCGGGGAGGTCCGACTGGACAGAGCTGCCTGTTTTCAGCGGGGCACCGGGGAGAAAAGCTCCAGAACAATTGCTAACATACTAAACATAAGACATTTATATGAGCTTTGTGGTTTACACATTCACTTATAAAAGTATAGCAGATAATATCATATGATTGCATAAGATATTTACTTAAGCATAGAGGTTTAGCCGTACAATTAAAAGTATTGCAGGTAGTAACATATGATGGTTGTTCATACAGTATGTTTAGTAGAGATAATCTTGAAGATGTACCGAAGATAAGACAAGAAAGGAAAACTATAAAAGGAGGAGAATATACTCAAGTTCATATGAGGTGCATTGACATTTTAAGGGAAAGCTTTTCAACTTAGTCTATGGGAGAGTTAGTGGGTGTAGATAGTGCAGTGGGGAGTAGGTGGCAGTGAGTTGGTAAGTAACGTGTGATAATATATAGTGCATCTGTGGATATTTTAAAGAGGAGGTTGGATAGTGGGTAGGGGAAAGGAGTTAGAATATGTCAGCCAGGTGCTAGGCAGTTACAAGTAATGTGTGATAATATATAGTGCATTGTGTGAGTTTTAAGGAGGAGGTTGGATAGTGGGTAGGGTGAAGGAGTTAGAATATGTCAGCCAGGTGCTAGGCAGTTACAAGTAACGTGTGATAATATATAGTGCATTGTGGGAGTTTTAAAGAGGAGGTTGGATAGTGGATAGGGGAAAAAAGTTAGAATATGTCAGCCAGGTGCTAGGCAGTTACAAGTAACGTGTGATAATATATAGTGCATCTGTGGGAGTTTTAAAGAGGAGGTTGGATAGTGGGTAGGGGAAAGGAGTTAGAATATGTTAGCCAGGTGCTAGGCAGTTGCATGTCCAGGAGTTGTTTAGGTGGGAAGTAAGCTATTTTTTTAAAGATGGTTTTGTTAGGTTGTGACCTGATTTGTAGTTGTAGGGAGTTCCAAGTCTTGGCAATGTTGCTAGAATATAGGGAGTCACCAGAGCTGTAATGGCTTTTGGAGATTGCGATTAGTACCTTGTTAGAGGATCTAAACTGTTAGAGGATTTAAACTGGTCTGCAAGTGCCTGTAGCATGGTTTTAGTGTACAGTTTAACCTATCCACAAGACCATTAGTCTAGGGTTGGCAGGGGGTGGTTTTTAGTTGCTTCACCCCACCGCTCTTCCACAGACAAGCCAGCAGGTCTGACATGAAATTGGTACCTTTGTCAGTCAGTATTTTTCTTGGAAAACCTACCCTGCTGAAAATCTCTAACAAAGCATTTGCCACCTTCTCGGCCTTGACAGAGGACAGAGCAACTGCCTCAGGGTATCTAGTAGCATAATCTACTACCACCAGGGTACACTTCTTCCCTGTGGAAGATGGGGTACTCAGAGCCTTACAATATCCATTGCTACATTCTGAAATGGATCCTCAGTCACAGGCAAAGCCAGCAAAGGAGCTTTGATCTTGTCTCATACCTTGCCTACCTTTTATTACTGTGCACAGGTCCTGCAATACCCCATTACATCCCTTGCAATCACAGGCCAATAAAAGTTCTGAATAGTACATCTCTCGGTATGATTTATGCTCATATGACCTGCAAATGGAATGTCATGGGCTATGGCTAGAAGTGTGAAATGGTAGGATCTGGGCACTACCAACTGCTGTATTACCTCTAGCCCTACCTCAGGGGTCCACTCTCTATACAGTAACTCTTTCTTCCAGTATACAGTCTCCCATTTCCATGAGAATTAGGTGCTTCCTTAGCTACCTCCCTCAAGCCTCGTAATGTAGGGTCCAAAAGCTGAGCCTGTCTCAGCTCTACCTTTGTGACTCTTCCCAGCTCCCTTTCCAGTGGAAGCCCAATCTCTTTTGGCAGCAGTGTCTCGCTGTTAGCCTGGGTAGTACCACTCACCTCTGCCCTTGCAGTCACCCTGTCCATGGGAACATCAGTACCTACTAGCAAATGTGGCTCACTTTCAGGCTCACTGCTACAGGGTAGCTCCCTGCCTGAAATAGCCACCTCAACAGCTCCAACTTCAGGTGTGAGGTCTATTTGGGTCTCCTCCAGGCTACCTGACCCACATGCCTGTCTCCAAGCCTGACTGCATATAACTGCATGTACAGAAGGTACTGCATTATCAAAATCATTCCCTATCAAGACATCTGCAAGGATATCATCAAACACACCTACCTGCTTGCTTCCTTTTCCACCCTCCCAATCAAGGTGAACTCTGGCCAAAGGCATTTGGAATGGGGTCCCTCCTAAAGGTCTGACTGCTGTGGACTGCCCAAGCAAATACTGCTCCTCTTTAACAACTGCAGGCTTCATAATGGTTATGTCAGAGGCTGTGTCGCTTTGCAGTGGCCAGTTTTCCATCCACTAACATAGGATACAAACTTCAGTGACAATTTGGTACCCCTGCTGTCTCCAGAAAACTTACCACTGGCATACTGTTATTCCAACTTGCTAGCTCCTTCACCTTTGTTCCTCACCTTGCCTCAGTGGATATTTATATGCTACATGGCCCCTCTGTTTACATTTAAAACATCTAACCCTTGGTCCTGGCTGTGTACCTGAACTACTTGCTTCCCCTGTTACTGGTGTACTCTGTTGGGGTGGTATAGACTGCCCACCATGTGTTCCACTATAACCATGTGCAGCGCTGGGTATCCCCATCTTGTTGCAGTGCTCTGCTGGCTAAGTAGATATCCCCTTTTCTACCCAGTTCATCTGCAGAGTTACACTCCTGGTCTGCCAACCAGATTCTCATGCCCTCAGGAAAAGTGTTAAGGGCTTGTTCCCTCACCAAAAGGTCTGGCAGCCCTTCAGAAGTGGTTTTCTGACACCCACTCACTCACCTACAAAAATAAGTGAGTAACTCAGTAGTATAATCACACATACTTTCATCTGCCTTGCATCTATACTCACAAAACGTTTTTCTATAAGCTTCAGGTGTTAACTTAAAACTTTCTATCATAGTTTAAACCATCAGTATCAGACAATTGAGAAACGGCAATCCAAACAAAAACAGCATGGAACAAAATGGAAACGAAACAAAATAATAAGTTCCAAAGGATAAACCATGAGAGTCCATCTAAGATTAAGTGCTGTCACTCTTTAATATATTCACCATAGAACTTCCCCAGAATCTTTTTACAAATATTTCCATTCCATTTAAATACTCTCCAGGCTTTACACACACAACCAGACAACTATCATTCAAAGCACATGCACCCAGTGAAATACAATATTTAAATTAGTTTCAAAAATCTCAAAGAAACATTTCTTGGTATTCAGGACCAATCATTATACACTCAAAATAAGCCAATCATAGGTCTTAATGGATCTTAATGACATTTTTTACCAGTCAGGAAATAGAACCCATTATAGATCTTGATTGCCTTTTTCCACCAATCAACAAAACATTAAAATCCATTGTCAAAAAAATATGTTCCCAAACAGTCTCCTATCCAAATGCTGTTCAGGCACAATCCTGCTTAGCTTCTAAAGTCAGACAAGATCAGGCATATTTATTCTAAACTAATGATTTGCTCCTAAAATAAAACATTTTATGTCGATCATATCATTTAATCTTGATGGTCAATCTGCCATAAATGCTGTTTGGCATCTAGATTTGCAGTATTCCAGGTGAACCTTATAATCACCTTCTAAAGCTTGGATTGCAACAGAGTCAATGACAATGAATGTATACTTCCTAAATTTTCACAAATCAAAGCGTGCTTTGCCAATGCATTCTTTGCATCGTGTTTTCTGATGGCTAATTTATGTTAATAGATCCTGTGTTTTAAACATATCAGTGTTTTTACCTGTATAAAAACTTGAACATGAGTCAGATAAGGCCAAATAAACTTCCTCACTGGAAGTGCAGTCAAACCCTTTCTTAGCAGTAAAAACCACGTTGTGAGCATTCAATGTAAAACTTGAACTGTTTGCTATATAGCAGTACTGTTTACATCGTCTGCACCTGAATGTGCCTGTCCTGCCCCTACTATTGTATTGTCTGCCCGTGTAGACTTTTATAAAATGGCTTTTATATTGCATCTCTTTTTGTAAGTAAACAATGGCTTTGAACCTAGTATCTGAGCCATGTCTCTGTTGACCAGAATACATTTCCAAATAACTGTCAAGATGTTTTTTATAATGTTCATATCCATAGATATAGGAAGAGGAAAGGCATTCCTGAAACCAGTCTTGCTGTTATTCTGGACTATAGGCATGACTGAAGGATCTGTTGACAATTGAAGCTCAACTTTATTTAGCATAGGTTTTGTCCCATCCATTCTGAGTAATAACATTTCTTGCTCAATTTTATTTAACCAATCACTTGTTTAACCTCATTCAAGAAAGTAACCCCTTATAATAACAAGTTCACCATTGAAACATTCATCGCCACTAGTCAATCTACTAAGTCTGATATACTGACTCTTTACAACACTTTTTTTTTCATGTGCAAAGGGTGGAAACTGTGTTTATATAAATATTTGCTGTCTAAACTACCTTTACAGGAAATCTGGCTTTGAATGGATCTCTTCTCTTGTACAAAAGTCAGGATCACATCACGATAATTAATTGACTTGCCAAAACCACCTTTAGTGAATTTCAAAAAGCTTGTACTCATGTTCAAGTCATTGAGAAGCAAATTAAATTCATCCTTTTTTCCATTCGATATGAAAATCTAATCATCTATGTATCTTCGATAAAAAAACTTTGTTGAATAGCGAATGTTGCTTTAACTTCTTTTTTCTCCCAAAGTGCCATTACCAAATTTGCGAAGGCTGGTGCAACTTTGGCATCCATTGCAACACCACTTTTCTGTTTATAAAGGTTTCCATCAAACCAAAGAAAAAAATGTTTCTGCTAACAGAATGCAAATCAAAAAGTCACATTTAAATAATCTAACAACTTGCATTAATCCATCAGCTCCTTCATTACTTTGCCCAGGTCTAGAAAGGAATCCCCCAACTCTATTTTACTAAATATCACCACTTGACAAATAACAGTCCATGCAAATATACCAGTATTACTGGACATATCTTCCCATTTGCAATAGCAATACAACAAAGCTTAATAAACTGGGCAAACACCTTTTTTTCACATGCAAACAAATTAATACATAATTAGATTTTGTTGAAAACCAACTATACATACAGCAGTTGTTACAAAACAAAACTTTTTAAAACATTTTAAACTTTGTAGTTAACCAGAAATTTGAGCGTGACCCATTACAGTAATCTAGTCAAGAATGCTGTGGCTCATTATAGCCCTTTAGGAGAGTTTTCCAGCAGTTCTTGTTGTATTAACACTTGCGTACTTTTCAGACCCCACACTTTCTAAGAGATTACTTTTCTGTTTTTATTTTCTCTTCTATGAGAAAGCCAGTATTCACCTATACAATGCATTACTGTCTGTTTAAAGCAAAATCTTCAACTATTTTTCTAACTCACTTTTACATTCTAAACATTGCTCCCTGTATCTTTTATTATTAGCTACCCTTTTTCCACTTTTTTTTCAACATAAAGAATAAACAATACTTCTGCTTTAGAGGTAAAACATCTTTTCTTCCACATAATCGGTAAATGTCAAACCAGTTTACCATCTATCTCTACGACTTTCTCCAAAGTTATCTCATTCACCCAAGTGGTAATGCCACTCAAACATGATCCTAGCTAATCCAGTTGCAATAATATAAGTAAGCACTCCCCTTCTACTTATAACCATATCTTTTAACACCTGACGTGTTTCCAACAGTGCAGACCTTTGCAATTCAGAAGACTATTGTTCATTTATGTTGTTATGAGTTAAAGAGCTCTAAAATAGATGTGGACAGTTTCTAATAAAGTCTTCACTAATTAAAAACAAAAACACTCAAAACAGTAGCAGGTCCAATGCATGTTTTTTTTTTTTTAATTTAGATGGCAGCCTGGCTGATTTTATTTTTTCTTCCACACAACAGTCTTGGATGCACACATTCTCACCATATTCAGTTAGCTCCTACAATCCAGTTGTGCCTCCTAGGCTGTGATGATGAAACTCTGCAAGCAATTAAATGAAAAACAGTAGCTTGGTGAAATAGCATGGCACATTGGTATAACTCAGGTTAAAATGGGGGACCCCTCACTCTATGGTTCTGGATCACTTGTAAGTAGCAGCAGGTGAAGTTCAGTGCCAACAAATGTGTCAAGCTGCTGTTGGCATAAATAAAATGTAAATTTTAATCTTTTTGTTCCATTAACTGTCAGCAGGAAAGGAAATCACCAGCAAACTTCCTGCTCACAGTTAATGTAGGCAGTGAAATGCAAGTACTTAATCCATGTCTGGAACCCATTCAAAATGGGATAGGTGGCAATTGCCATTTTGAAATGGAAACTGTTTGAAAATAAAAAAATAAATAAATAGAAAAATGTATTTTTTTTTGCATGTATTTGATGTGATTTTTGTGTTCTGTCAAAGCTAGTGCCCTGGGCAGTTGCCATTTTGCCCTGCCTATTCTATGTTACAGAGGAGAAGCCATGTGCCAGTAGCAGAAACTACTGTGCCACCCCCATTACCTTTTAAGTGAAGAGCAAAAAAAGAAAAAGATTTTGGCAATGCTGTTGGCATCCTGCTACCCAATAGGCATGCCCAGCTATACCAGCACTTCAAGTGGTGAAGAGCAAAACAAAAATACAAATCCACACCTTCTTATGGCACACCAACATGGTGGCCAGATGCATGACACACCCCCTCCTGCCCTAGCTAATCAGATCCTGTTTCTGCACCCTGCCCCTCCTTCCTCTCCAAGCAGTTGCTACAGTTTATACATTGCACATGTATTTATTTATTTTATTTGCAGTTTGTTAACCGGGAAAGTCCAGTGGGCCAGTATGAGCTTTTTTTCAATGGAGGCCTGGACAGAAAAGCTCCATGTACATACATATAGAAACAATACAAGTAAGAATCACATCAAAATTAATACAGAGTAATACAAAAATAAGTCAACAGAAGTTATTACAAACACTTTCACAATACCATCAACAAATCACATCAAAATTAATGCAGGGTATTACAGAAATAAAAGTCAGCAGAAGTTATTACAAACACATAAAAAATAACAAAACTGTATAGTATGCCAAATTTATAGTTTAATGGTGCATTAAGCATTAAGATTTCTGGGAGGTAGATGACCTGTAATATTTAAAGTGAAAAAAGAAAAAAAAAAGGGAGAGAATGAAGGAAAATGAGGAAAAATAGGATGTCTGAATGGAAGGAAAAGTTTTGAGAAGGTATACTTGACGGCAGTGAAAGTATAGCATAGAGATTAGGAGGGGTGGGAGCAGGAGCATTCCCATTTAGAAGAGAGATAAGAGTGGAGTAAGGTCCTAAAAGTAGAGAGGATCTGCGTAGTTCGAATAGGGGGAGGAAGTGAGTTCTATTTCCGTGCTAGGGAGAAAGATAAGAGACTGGCCAGGAGTGCATACTGGTTTATACACTTCCAGTAGGTTCTGCTTATTAGACCTGAAGAATCGGTCAGGAAGGTGCATGGTAAGGGTGGAAGGGAAAGATGGGCATTGAGAAGGCTTGAAGATGAATTGATGGGCAGTGAAGAGTTGAATGTAAGAGAGGTAGTTGGGGAGCTCTTGCCATTTTAAGGAGTCTAAGGAGTCACAGTGGTGAGAGGAAGATTTGGCGCTTGTAGCAAACTTTGAGATTTTATTATAGCAGGGTGCCAGTTTAGTTTTAAGGGTGGCTTGAAGATTGGTAAGGATGGGTGCCCGTACATGAGAGGGGAGGAGGTAGGTAGTAGAGAGGGTAAGTTTAGTTGAAGAGGTTAGATAGCGATTGTGGCAATAAAGCATGCCAAGTTTCTGGTGAGTTTTCTTAATGTTAGTTTGAAGGTGAATGTCAAACTTTAGTTGTTCGTTGATAAGAATTCCTAGAAGCTTATTATGGGGGACTACTTCGATTGGAGTCCGATTTTGGCTTATTATAGAGAAGGAGTTTTTGTCTATTTTGGTATTTTTAGATGGGATGAATATCATGATTTTGGTTTTGTATGCATTGAGAGCTAAGTGATTGTTTAGCATCCAAGCCTCAGTGCTGTTGAAGGTGGCCTGAGTTACTTGCAAGAGTGTGGGGAGAGATTTAGCAGAGCAAATGATCATAGAGTCATCGGCATATTGGATGAGTTTAGCATTTGGGATGCAAAGATGGAAGTCGTTTATGAAGATAATGAAAAGTAAAGGGCCCAGTATAGAACCTTGGGGAACGCCTGTGAGGGTGTCTAGGTAGGAGGAGGTACAGTTGTTCCATTTAACGGCCTGTTGCCTATTTGAGAGATAACTAGAGAACCAATTGATAGTTGGGGATGAAAGATTAAGGTGAGAGAGCTTAGAAAGTAGTAAGGTATGGGAAATTGTATCAAAATACTTGTATAAGTCTAAGAAAAGGGAAGATACTATATTTCCTGAGTCACAGGCATGGTTGATATTGTTGAGGAATGATAGGAAAGCAGTGGTGGTACTGTGACTGGGTTTAAAACCATGTTGTGTTGGGGTAAGGAGATGATTGTCTGAAAGGTAAGTTAAGAGTTGTAGGTGAATACATTTTTTAAGTATTTTTGAATTAGGGGAGAGGATGACTATGGAGATGTCAGTGTTGTTGCTTCCTTTATGTAAGGGAATGATGAAGGCTTTTTTCAGAGGAGGGGGTACATAGGATTCTTGGCTGGAGTGGTTGATTAAAATACAGATGGGGAGAGCTATGCTCTGAGCAGCTAACATGAGAAAGTTGGATAGTAAATTGTCAGGGGCATAAGAACATGGTTTTAATTTACTGAGAAGTTTTATATCACTGTGGCACTCTGTTTTATTAAAAAAAATATGTTATACTTTAAACTGTAGCAAAATGCTTTCTACAAATGTAGCAAGCAGCTGTCATAGTTTATATCACACACAGAGCCTTACAATGCTCAGGTTTCAGTAAAAAGAGGGAATGTTGTTTATTTTTAAACTGTAGCAAAATGCTTGCTTCAGCATAGTAAGAAGTTACTACAGTTTAGACCACAGGAGAGCTACAGTTCTCAGGTTTGATCACAACACTAAAGAGCTACTGGAAGAAGGGATGAATGATCAGATGGCCAATCTGCACTCCCTAACACTTTGTGCCCATGGCAGTTCCTCTTTCTCCCTGCCCTAGTTCCACTACTGCCCTGAAATATGAATGACAATATTTGTATAAGCAGATTGCTAAAGGGTGTGTGCAGGTAAGTTATAAATTAAATTTATTATTCAATAATATAACATTTTTTTCAATAATGTTTTTAATTATACAATTTGTATTATGGATGTTTGGTTGCTTAATGACATTTTACCAACTGTTTGATTATTACTTTTTTAATTTGTCCTGTAATCTTATTAGATTATCATAAATTCAGGGAAAAATTTGGGATGGGCTTTTGTTCTGATGAAGTCCTTGTGTAATAAGTTGTGATGATGAAAACGCTTAACCCATCAATAAATTTTGTTTTCAGTAGGAATTCAGTGGAATTTTTCTCCACTGCGGATTACCATTTGTGGTTGCATGATTTTCTGTGCTTTCCTGTTACTGTCCTTCCTAATACATACCACATAGTTGCTACCATTTAATTCACTTGCTAAGATTCTACAGTCATCATCTCTTCATCGAGGCACTCTATACCTCTAAATAATATACAGAGTTCCCTTAAGGTGTTACCTATTTCCTCTCCCTCCAATCTCTATTCTATCTCTCTTTTTTTGCCTCTCTATCTCCTTTTCACTGAACCTCTCTTGGATGCATCAAACAAAAACATAACACCTTCTAAGTCTTTCTCTCTCTTTTCCTAGAAAATGAGTCTCTAAATGCTAACCACCAAAATAATGCCTCTAAGAAGCCTGTCAATCTCTTTATTTAACAAAAATACATGGTTTATTATCTGTATATTACTGTGTGTGTCTCTGTTACACAACCCCATGGGAAAGCATCTGTCTACATTTCAACTGAATTAGACTCATACGGTTATCTTGTAAATAAGATATATGATGCTAAATATATCATGTGATATACTTTGTAAATATGAAGACACGGCTTAAATATTCATGTACTCTGCAAATTGATGCACACTCTTTAAAATATCATGTTCTCTGTAAATAGCCATATGCTGTTTGTATAATGTCATTCTATGTGTAATCTTGATAAGTTTTGCAAAAAAATCTGAGGAGCTTTTCTCCCCAGGCCTCTGTTGAAAAGGGGATTAGCTAAACCTAATCAGACTTTCCTGGTAAACAAGGGCAATCCAGATAAATAAATAAATAAAATAAGTTAACATATTTGATATGAGTAGCAGTCGCAGTCTTGTTATGTCTTTGTCTGATGACTCCATGTTGAGTAATATACTCTCTGGTCAGTATGTAACAAAATTAATCTGACTGATTATAACTAGAAGTTGTGGCTATCATTAACCCTTGTATTTCCATAAGGGACTACGTAGGCATTGCTAGCTTGATTGACACATAAATGAGGTGTGATGATGACTGGCATACATGCAGATTTGCAGGTGACATCATGCGTATATTGCTTTGATTGACACACATGCAAATTACCCCCGCAGATGTGATCTGAGAATGCCTGCTTTGCCTGATCAGATATAAGGTTTCCATGGCTAAATGTTGTCAGTTTTGGATAAAATCATTTTAATGTTATAATATTACATCTCACTGTGTGCAATGTTTTTAGGGAGAAAGTCGGTACTACTTGGAAGTTGTAGGCTTCATGTTATGCTAGACTGCTTACAAGTTCAGATCATACCTCTCAGCTGCTGTGATTTAAGCTTGTCTCTCTTATATTTGCTGGCAAATTTAACCTTGAAGTAAGCTTATACACAAATTCCTTATCATTAGTTCTATAAGTCTAGTTACCTGAAGACGTTATTCTTCAAAAGTGTATGAAACGTGCTCAATTTAAAGCACACACTCTGATCTACTAACATTGTGCATATGATTTTTGATTTTTAGAGGTTGAGAGGTATGTTTCATTTTGATTATGAGCGTCCTTTTGGTGTGTTAGCAGTTTATTTACAATTTCATGACATGACAACTGTCTTCCATTCACTTAAGATCAGGTCTATCACATGGTGAATTCTCTGCTGTGTGTAAATTTGTTCATTTGCTGATTAACATTTGTGCAAAATGAGATGTTTGGCATTCCCTTTGTAGTAAAGGAGTGCATTCTTACTGCTCATCTTTAACTCGTTTTCTTTAAAGGGCTTATATGTCAGACAAGTGAAAACAAGCATGCTGATGTTTATTTTGGTGAGCTAAAACATTTGACTAAGTCAAGACATATGATTATGCTTAATGTGTTTTGTTATTGGATAAGTGGTTTATGCTGCTAGCATTGATTGTTGAGGTTAAGAGGTACTTTTTGTGGCTGCAGGTAGGCAGATAAGTTGATGTGCCAGCTGCCCCACCCTGATTTTACCACTTAATTTGGTACTTGCTGCCACTGTACTGGTGCCATATGTGCATAAATAATGCATGCTGGTAGTGCATTCATTACACTTCCTAGCAGTCTGCACCCAGCCATCCCCATTCACTATGACCAAGCTATGGGTCTGCTGACAATAAGAAATGAGGAAAAAATATAATAGGCACAACTTATACGTATAGCATTCTGTATGCAGTAAAATAAATGTTGTGGCTTTGTATTAGGAATGTACCGTCCACCATCCAACAATCAGTGAAAGTAAAGTAATATCTGAGTGGTTTGGCTAGCTACAATCAACTGTATAAGAAGCTGTAGTTAAGTACTAACTTGCAGTTTTAAAGATAGTACTGTATTTTATTTTTCTGTTTATTTGTTTCATTGAATATTGTGGTTTGTCTGTCTCTCTGCAGTTAGAGGGGCTATTGCTGTTCTCACTTCTTTGTTATTCGATATTTAACTCTTAGCCTAGAGGGTTTCTCTGTGCTTTAAATGTTAGCCACATAGCTGGGAATTTATTTTCTGCTCAATATCTGTATGGTTTGGCTGGCTACAATCAACTGTATTAGAAGCTGAAGTTAAGTACAAAGTTGCAGTTTTAAAAATAGTACTGTATTTTATTTTTATGTTTATTTAATTGTTTCACTGAATATTGTGGTCTGTCTGTCTCTCTGCAGTTAGTTTCCCACTCTCTCACCCTGTTTTTGTTTTGGTATTAATCTTGCTGGCTTTGGAATTGCCTGCCCCTCCTGTAAATCTGTGTTTGAACACACCTCCTGAGTCCATCTCATTTGCTCACTCAACCGAGTACAGTGAGATCATATTTTGATTTCAGACACTCCTACCAGTCCCATCTGTTCAGCTCTACCCCAGCTCTGTCCCAGACTAGTGTCATTAGCTCATTCTACCGAATACAGAGAGAACGTTTGAGAAGGCCAACCCACTTAGGTCCTTAACCTTGAATTATCTTCTGTTTCTCCTTTCTCCCTTTCCACTTTACAAAAAAAAAAAAAAAAAAAACTTTGCTGGCATCTCCTTGTGTCCTGACTGAGTGTGCTTCTCAGCTGATAAGTATATTTATGGCACTTTTTAACTGCTCAGAGTTGAATAAAACAAAAACTGAATTCAGCTCAAACTACAGTTTGAATAAATTGCATTTATTTGCTTTAGTATTGCTACACACTCAAATGTACTAGCTTGCACTGCATTTGAATTGTTTTTAGTGCTGTTCTAGTGTAAAAAAATTCTAAGCTTGTTTCCTGCCTTTTCTGTAACTTAGTCTAGTCCAGATACAAATTTGCTGTATCCAGGACTGTTTGTAAGCTTCTCAGCCCCCAAGCCTTTCTGTGTTGGAGGGAAGCCTTCTAGCTTATCAGTGGGAGTGGTAAGCACTAGGTAGCCTATCTACCACAAGAGTGGTTTCTGGCCCAGAAATTGTAGTTTATTGGCCATTTGGACAGTTTTTCCATCTCTTTCAACTTTTTGGTTTAGAAGCCTGCGTTTGCGCTTGTTTCCCACCTTTCCTGTAACTAGTCTAGCCCAGATACAGATTTGCTGTATACAGGACTGTTTATAAGCTTCTGAGCCCCCCATGCCTTCTTGTGTCAGAGGGAAGTCTTCTAGCTTGTCAGTGGGAGTGGTAAGCACTATATCTACCCCAAGAGGAGTGGTTTCTGGCCCAGAAATTGTAGTTTTTATTGGCCATTTGGACAGTTTTTCCATCTCTTTCAACTTCCTGGTCCAAAGGCCTGCGTTTATCGCTTTTACCGCCTTTCCTGTAACTAGTCTAGTACAGATTTGCTGTAACCAGGACTGTTTGTATGCTTCTGAGCCCTCCAAGCCTTTCTGTGTCAGAGGGAAGCCTTCTAGCTTGTCAGTTGTAGTGGAAAGCAGTAGGTAGCCTATCTACCTCACGAGGAGTGGTCTCTGGCCCAGAAATTGTAGTTTATTGGCCATTTGGGCAGTTTTTCCATTTCTTTCAGCTTCCTGGTTCAAAAGCCTGCATTTGCGCTTTTTTACGCTTTCTATCCAGGACTGTATGTGAGCTTCTGAGCCCCTCAAGCCTGTCTATATTGGAGGGAAGCCTTCTAGCTTATCAGTTGGAGTGGTAAGCACTAGGTAGCCTATCTACCACAAGAGGAGTGGTTACCGGCCCAGAAAGTGAAGTTTATTGGCTGTTTGGGCAGTTTTTTTCCCATCTTTTTCAACTTTTGGTTTAAAAGCTCACATTTGCGCTTGTTTCCCACCTTTTCTATAACTAGTATAGTCCAGATACAGATTTGCTGTATCCAGGACTGTTTGTAAGCTTCTGAGCCACCCAAGCCTTTCTGTGATGGAGGGTAGCCTTCTAGCTTGTCAGTGGGAGTGGCAAGCACTAGGTAGCCTATCTACCACAAAAGAAGTGGTTTCTGGCTCAGAAATTGTAGTTTATTGGCCATTTGGGCAGTTTTTCCATCTCTTTCAATGTTCTGGTCTAAAAGCCCGCACTTTTTGCTTGTTTCCCACCTTTCCTGTAATTAGTCTAGTCCAGATACTGATTTGCTGCATCCAGGACTGTCTGTAGCTTCTGAGCAGTGCCAAAGTCTGCTCTTCACTTTTTCCCTTAGACCTGCTAGTTCTCTCCTCTTCTGCACTTTTACTAGCTTATCAGTCTAGCACTTTACTAGACTTCTTGTAGAAATTATTGTAGCACACAAAAGGGCTACCAGCACTAAATGTTCTACAAGGAAACAGCTCCAGTACTTATTATTAATACCCACCCACAGGTATGTCTAAAGGTCAATTCTCTGTGCTTTCTCCTATTAACCTGGTGAACTTGGGCATCCTGAGGCAATGTATTAACTGCCTCATGTACACCGACAACCCTCTCCTCATACCTCCCAACACTCAAACTTGCGAGAGATGCATGTATATATCCAAACTGGAAGCCACACACTCTCCAGCCAAGACTGGAATAGCTGGTCAAGAGGAAAAGGTCAACACTTGCACCACACCACATGGAACACATAGCACTCCAGAACACACACCAGCACTGCCTTCACATAAAAACACAAAACACACACCCACCTTTGTGGAGGGTCTCAATAAAAATCTACCCAAACAGCAGAGACGTCCAAGGCAGAAACACACTCAACCACCATAACACAACACTAATCACGAAACAGGTAACTCTCCTAAACAGTGTGCCACTCAACCAAAGCCCCTAAGGCAGAACAGCATGCCCAACACACTAGTCATAGGTGACTCAATAGTGAGGCACACTGATGTCCAACTCACGAGGTTGAATAAGGAGAAAGTAACAGTCAGCTGCCTGTCAGGTGCCAGGATCTGCCACATAATGCATGCAGTCAGGTCCCTCAACAACAGGTACAAATATGACTGTCTTTGTACATGTGGGTGTGAATAACCTGAGACATACCTCCCTGGACTACATGAAAAGAGACATGGAGGAGCTCTCAGATTATTTAGCCAGGCAGGTATGACCCTAGCCCTGAGCAGCATCCTACCATCACCCAGAATGATACCACAGTACAAGCAGAAAATGATCGATTTCAACAATTGGTTAAGTTTCTGGTGTCATTCTAAGGGGATCCAGTATCTGTCTGCCTGGGATGACATGATTAACAGACCTCGATGCTTTGCCATAGATGGCCTGCATCTGTCACCCCTGGGCTTCTGGATACTAACCAAAGCTCCTGCCACCCCTATAGTGCCTTTTTAGGCAGTGTTCCAAAGACCAAATTACTACTGTAACAGCTATAAACAAATGCAATCTGAGGGTCATGCTGCTCAATGCTAGAAGTCTAAATCTGAAAATGCACTCACTCGAAGCATTCCTTAAAATGGAGAACATCGACATTTGTGCTGTAACCTGGTTCAAGGCAGCAGAAAGCACCCCTGCACTCCCATGCTATAATTCATTCCACACCTTTCAGTCCCAGAACTTGGACCGAAGCTCCAAAGGTGGTGGTGTTTCCATATTCATAAAGGATGCACACACCTCTAGACTGGTAGCCCAACATAACGCATCAGAGATACTTCAGGTCCAGCTAACATTGGGTAAGACAGCGATTCAGGTCGTAGCCTGCTATAGGTCCCCAACAATGTCCCAAGACTCACACTCCACATTCCTAAGCACATTAGAAAATATTAAGGTCCAACCTAACACTCTTATGCTAGGCAACTTCAACTATCCCTCTATTAAATGGGAAAACTACTCATGTACCAATACCCCTGCCCAACATTTCTTGGAATTCATTAATTCAAATGCCCTGGACTAGCTCATTCTTGCCCCCACTAGAGGTAGCAACATCTTGACCTGGTCATTACTAACATGGGCGACCATTGCTCTACACCAACAGTTAAGTCATCCCTGGTTAGATCCGAACACAAACTAATCACCCTGGAAATTCACCCCCCCCCCCCACACAAAGGTAATCACCATGAAAAACTTCTCCAAAGCTAACTTTGGGCTCCTAAAAACAGAGGTGGCTAACTTCATGGCACCGATGCAAATGGAGAATAGTTGCATGACCACTGAATCATACACCAATGCACTGTGTAAACACGTACACAAATGCATGGATCTCACCATACCTAATAGAACCAAGACATTCTCCTCCTGAAAAGGAAGCCCATCTGGTGGTCCCCTGCCATAAACAAACTCTACAACAGCAGGAAGAAACTGATGTGGAATAAGATGAAGTCCCAAGACTGGAAAAATTCCCTTATCAGCCTCAACAGAAAGTTGAGATCTCTCATCAAATCCTCTAAAGGTAGCTATGAAAACAGAATTGCAGCAGATAGTAAAGACAACCACAAGGCCTTCTATAAAATCTCCATGGCAATACCCAGATTTGCTCTGAGCTACTGCACAATGGTACCTCCTATACCGAGCCAACAGATATTGCCAATGTACTGACCAACAGATTCAGTGCCAACTTTAACCCTCTCACCCCTCCAAAGCACCAATCACAATACCAGTAGATTTCCAGGCACCCAGTATTACTGCTACACAGGTTAAAACAGCACTATCCAAGGCCATGAATACAGCTTCCATGGGACCTGACAGTATCCCTGGCTGTGTTCTACATGAACTACAGAGTGAACTGGCACCTCACCTGTGTGTCCTGTTCAGTCACAGCCTCACCTCAGGCTTTGTCCCTACCAAATGGAACACTGTTACAGTCATCCCTCTCCACAAAGGAGGAGTGACTACAGACCCTGGGAATTATCACTCCATTAGCCTGACAAGTCTGATATCATGGACCTAATAAACAAGGATATAGGGAATCTCCAAACTCCGGATCCCACACAGTTTGGTTTTGTGAAGGGTAGATCATGCCTTCTCAACTTGGTTGACTTCTTTGAGTCAGTCACCAAAGCTGTGGATGAAGGCAAGGTGGTTCATACAGCCTACCTTGATCTGGCCAAGGCGTTTGATACCATTCCCCATTCAGGAATCGTAGAAAAACTCACTAAGCTAGGCATCAACCCCTATATCACTAGGTGGGTTGCAAACCGGCTCACAGATAGAACCCACAGTGTGAAAGTAGCAGACTCCAAGTCAGACTGCCGACCAGTCACGAGTGGAGTCTCACAAGGTTCAGTCCTGGGTCCTCTCCTGTTTGGTATCTACTTTTCCAAAGTCCAGGCCAACAGAAAGGGTCTCTGGCTGACTAAGTTCACAGACAATTGCAAGTTGGGAGCTATTATTAACTGCCCAACCATGGCCTTAAGCTCAATGCCAAAAAATCTGTCGTCATCCCCTTTGGGAAAAACACGGTTCCCATGAATTACCACATCGATGGTAGTCCACTAAACACAGACGGTGTTATAAGAGATCTGGGAGCACAGGTTGACAGCAGCCTCTCTTTTGACCACCACATTGCCACTGTGGTCAGAAAGTCCTTCTATGTGTCACATCTCACTACTAAGGGTTTTGCATCCAGGCAGAAAGAGGTCATTGTCTCCCTCTACTCTTCCCTTATTAGGCTAATCATTGAGTACAATACCCCAGTTAGCATGTACCTTGCTAGACAGCTGCAACAACTGGAGAGGCCACAAAAGTACCTCACAAAGAGGATCCTAGGCCTTAAACACTTGTCCTGTATTGATAGACTCAAAAAAACTCCAACTATTCTCTGTCTCATATCGTCTACTTAGAGGCAATCTCTGCTTGACATACAAATCCATGTCTGATCCAGCTCTGTTAGAAATGCTACATCTAAAGAAATCTCAGTCCCTCCACACCACACACTCCAGTGATCTCCACCGCATTACCACAATCAACAGAATGTGCTGGAGGGACAGGTTCATAACCCAGTGACTGCCCTTGCTATGGACTAGATTTCCCATACATGTCAAACAGAGCACCTCAGTGGGCCTCTTCACAAGAAACCTTGATGAGTGGATGGGAAATAGAAAATTCACCCCGGGGATCACTGCAGTGGGTCTGCTTGACAGAGGCACTGGGAACTAAGGTTGGGTGGCCACACTGCAAAAATGAAAGGAAAAATATACATATACTTGCATACTGAAATTTGCATGGTTGTCAGTCATGCATCTTTTTTAATCCATGACAGGTCCATTTTACCTGACAACTATTGAGGATAGACCCACTTCTGCACAGACAAGCCTGTGAGGTACATTTCTAATACAAAGCCAATGTTGTTTGTTTACAAGCTGAGAAGTACCCAGGCATTAATGGGCATACCTCTATCAAGCCTGTTTTAAATGAATGTACTATATTTAATTGGTTGATGCATTTGATGGGCTGTTTTGTATTAATTGTGTGATGATGCCTGTATAATTAATACTGTTTTTTTAGTGTTTTTTTATGGTCTGAAGAAGCACAATCAGTTGTGTGAAAGCGCTTACCTTTATGCATTAAAGTCTTCTGTCAGTTTTATGATATTGACCATGTTTTGGTGTTTTTCTTATATTATTTGGATTTTATTGTCGCTGTTAAACACAGTTTATCCCTGGGAGTGTTTATTGTTCTGCTGTGTAATGTGTGGTTTTAGCCATGTCTCAGTTATTGCTATGATATCTGTGGTGTGAGTAGTTAGCCAGGCATGAAATTCAGTAATTTTATTACAAATACTGCATGTATTTATTGTTACTGGGTGAAGAATTTGATGTTTTGGAGCTATGGTGGAAATTGGATGGTTATTTGGACCAAGATCAGGATGAACATCTCCGCATTGAGTTACGATGAGGAGAAGGTGGGTGATAGTATGCGGTTGTTCACTTTTTAAGAGGGATTTAAGGAGATGTAAAATAAATAGTTTGAATTTGGTACTGGTGGTGGATACTTTTAATCTGGCTATATTTAGGGTGCAGGATAAAAATAAAGAGGGTGAGATATTTGAGTAACTATGCTAACATATGTTGGTAAGGTTTGGGTGGAGGATGTTGCTGGTGTTATAAAGAAGGAATGTGTAGAGGTAGTTTGAATTAGCAGAACTTGAAAAACTCTGTGGATAATTAAGAAAAGTAAGTATGTTAAGTTGTGGTTAGTAATGATAGAGGAAGTCATTGTTAGAGAGTAGGGTTAGATAGGCAGGAGTAGAGAGGAGAGATGGAGCCTTTGGAGAGTTAATTGTTTCAGTGATGTTTTTGATGTGGGAAAGTAATGGGAGTGGTTAGAGGAGGTATACATTTAATGTGAGGGGGAGGGTGTGAATGGGGATAGGGTAGGGTAGCGGAGGGAGTCTGAGTGAAGCGAGGGCGACCAGAGTGGGCTATCACTAATTCTCAGTGAGCATGTGATTGTTCAGCCAACTGAACACAATTTAGGAGGGCAAGATTGCAAAGGCCTATTAGGGTAAGTTGAGCATGCATTCTTACATTTCTTCCATTAGCAGCTCTGCAATAGTATGTTTCTTGTTACTCTGAATTATGCAGAAATGTGGGTTAGAAGCCTAAATCTGTAATTAACCCATCAATAACTTTTTATCATGTGCTGTATATGTAAATGTCATAGACTGTAATCTATTTATTAATTATTTATTTATTTGCATTTGTTTACCTGAAGGTCTACTGGGCCAGGGTGAGCCCGTTTTCAGTAGAAACTCAGGGAGAAAACCTCCAAAAACAAACAACATGATAAAGCTACAGAATCAAAACATAGAAATCAAACAGTGATGATACAGAACCCATTACAGAATGGGGTAAGTTGAGCATGCATTCTTACATTTCTTCCATTAGCAGCTCTGCTCATCTTGATCCTGGTCCAAATAACCATCCAATTTCCACCATAGCTCCAAAACATCAAATTATTCACCTAATAACAATAAATACATGCAATATTTGTAATAAAATAGATAAAGTCTAACATCTGTATAAGTAGTATTAAGTACGCAAACCAAACAAGAATGCAGTTGATGACATGGGATAATGGGGAATGTGTGAACAATATAGTATTGCAGTTTTCCAGTAGAGAGGAAAAGATGGAGAGCAGCAGAGTAAAGATTCTGAAAGTAAGGTATAGCCTTAGAGCTATTGCTATATAGGCATCAAGAATGAATAGAGGATATGGTAGGTAACTGATATAGTAGATTATGTGTGGCTGGGTGGCACATGTTGGACTTAGTAAGTTGAAAGCACTGAATGTATATATGAGGAGTCTGAGCTGTAAGTGACATGGGGAGGAAAAGTAGGAAGGCTAGGAATATTGTTTTTCTTTTACATGTACAGAGCCAATGGGAGAACAGGTATTGTTTCAGCTAAATCTTAAAGCATTCAGAGGGTCTAGTGAACCTAACTGAAGGTGGGAGAGCATTCCATAGTTTTGCTATAGCATATGGGTAATGCAGCTGACCGGAAGAAATATTAGTTTTTGCAATTTTTAATTTTCCAAGTCTTTTGGGTTTCTAATACCATGACAGGAATAGACCCCATTCCTAAGTCAAAGTACAATTAAAGTTCATGAAATTAGTACTGTTTCACTCTTTGATGTCAGCCAAAAGTGCTCTTCGCAGCACCCGCAATGTGCCCAGTAATGACTCCTTCTGCAATTTGTACAGTGTTACATGAATTGGTAACATATCTAAATATGATTGTGAATTCTTTTTTATAAGACCAGTTACTCCTACTACTATTGGAACTGTCTGTGTATCTTTCTTCCACATGGCTCTCATTTCTGCCTGCAGATCAAGGTATTTTATGACTTTGTGTCTTTCTGTACGCAAGAAACTGTAGTCACTAGGTGTGGCAATTTCAATGATCAATGCTGCTTTTGTCTTCTTTTCTTGGACCACTTTATCCGGTTTTCTAGCATCTGTCTTTTGAACTGTTGGTATTGGGTGATCCCATGTGATATAAACTTCATCATTTTCTATGATTCTTTGTGGCTCATGTCTCCAGTGTAACAGTGATGCCACATTACTATGCCTTTCAGGATACACTCCCTCTGCCATTAGTGCATCGCAACCAGCAACAAGGTGTGTAATGTTTCCAGTTCAGTTTTACAAACCTATATATGTCTGTTTCTCCCACATGTTCAATGGACTTTGTAAACCAGCATGTACGTAGCCCACTATCTTGGGCTGCCAATATTATCCTTTCATTTCTTGATGTGATTTCACCTCTCCTTAACCATTCCTGCGTTCATTCTTGATTAACATGAGGCTCTTCCAGAAGTTTTCTATACTTGCAACTATATTTACATTTTTTCCACATTTCTTGCCTTCTCATCTGGTCCTTCACCTTAAATTCTTTCTTTTGTTTTTTAGCACATTCAGTTACTGCCTGGTTTTTATCTACTTCTGGTTTGATTTCTATTCCTGCTTGACGTCGATATGCTTCTGCTAAATTAAGCAGAGATGTCATTTTATATTTATTCTCCTCATGTTTCAAAACCTTTACTACATTTGGATCTTGTGAGGTCAGTAGATATGTGTGGTGTCCCACGATTGCAGATCTATACATGTAATCAATTTCAAGGAGGCCCATCCCTTCTTCGGAACGAGGAATATATAATCTTGGTATGCGCTAATTTTTGTAAATCATTTGGTGAGCATGAAGCATCCTTCTTGTTTTAATATCCAATCTATCCAACACCTTTTGGGACCAATCAATCACTCCAAAACTGTAGGTTAGGACAGGAAGAGCAAATTGATTTACAGCTTGGATCTTGTTCCTAGATGTCAATGCTGTTTTCAGGATTAATTTAAGTCTTCTAAAGTACTCCTTACTGAGCTTTATTTGCATTTGTTCATGTTGTATTGCTAATCCTTTATCAATTCCCAAGTATTTATACACTCCCTCTTGCTCAAGTTCTTTTATATCACATTCTTGTCCCAAACTGATGTTTTCCTGATGCTGCAGTTTTCCTTTTTTAAAGGTTGCTTTTGCACATTTATCAAGACCAAATGACATTCCAATATCATCTGAAAAAGTTTTGACAACCTGCAGCTGTGCTTTCAGTTCCTCATCTGATGAGTTATAGAGTTTTAAATCATCGACAAAGAGAAGATGAGAAATCATTAGACTTTGTTGTTTTCTTGAAGCCAAATTGTAGCCATGGCCTAAGTTGTTAAGTAAACAGCTCAATGGATTAATGGCAAGGCAGAATAGCACTAGTGACAGAGAGTCATCCTGGAATATCCCCCTTTGAATTTTTATCCCTGGGATAATAATTTGTTCTTTATCATGGCTTAATTGCAAAGTGGTCTGCCACTGTTTCATGGTTACTGTAATGTTGATCAATGTAGGGTGTATCTTATACATTTTTAAGCACTCTTTTATCCATGAATGTGGGATACTATCAAATGCTTTTTTGTAGTCAATCCATGCCATACTTAAATTCTCCCCCTTCTTACAGTTCTCCACTATAACTTTGTTTAACAACAAATGATCATTTGTTCCATATGACTTTCTTTTATTGCCCTTTTGTTCTACTGCCATAATTGAGTTTTCTTCTAAATTACTATAAACTCTGTCGGTGTCAATTCCCGTTTATAGTTTTATATATATATATATATATATATATATATATATATATATATATATATAAAATAGTTTTTTCTACATTAAGGAGCATCTGATTGACTGATCACAGAGGTCTGTTTGGGTGAGACATGGTGATCAGATAGAAGAGGGCAGGACAGCTAGAAGGCTTATAGATTAGCTTATGAGCTGTAGTTAGTTGCAGGTATGTTAGATGTTGGGGATGTTCTAGCCAGTTTATATGTTGGAGTTATATGCAGTGGTGAGAGGATTGTTTGGTGCTGGTTACACATTTTGTGATTTTATTGTAGCAGGAGAGGTGCGCCATACAGCAAAGATAGAAGTAGAAAGAAAGAGGCAATGGATAGTTTTGCTGCATTGGTGAGGAAGTGTTTGTACCTGTACAGGATGCCTAGTTTCTGATGTTTTCTTTTTGATGTTTGTGTTAATATGCTGGTTGAAAGTTAGGTGTTCGTCTATGATGACCCCTAGAAGTTTGGTATATGGGACTATTTTGAGGTAAATGTTGAGTGAGTTGATGGTAAACTCATTTTTGGAGGGGTGTTGTTTTTTTGGGGGGGTGAGCAACATAAAATTGGTTTTATTAGCATTTATGGCTAAATGGTTATTATACATCTGGGTTTCAGTGGAGGTGAAGGCATTTTGGGTGAGTGTAAGTAGTTCTGAAGTAGACATGGCCATGCAGATGATGGTGGAGTCATCTACATATCGGATGACATTAGCATGGGGTATGCTGGTATGGAAATCATTAATGGAAATGCTGAAGAGCAGTGGATGTAGTATGGACCCTTGTGGGACTCCAGTATTGATGCTGAGGAAAGGAGAGAGGGATTGGTGTCATCTGGTTGCTTGTTGTCTGTCTGTAAGGTAGTTGAAAAACCAGGCTAGGGTAGGGGAAGATATGCCTCAACCGGAGAGTTTGGTCAGAAGAAGTGGGTGGAAGAGAGAATCAAATGCCTTGGAAAGGTCAAGAAATAGTGAGGAGACAAGGTATCCTGAGTCTCGAGCATGGTTGACTGTGTCCAAGAAAGATATAAGAGCAGTGGTGGTGCTATAACTAGGCCTAAACCCATATTGGGTTGGAGAGAGGAGGTTGTGGTGTAGTAGGTAGTTAAGTAGTTGGATATGGATTCATTTTTCCAGAATTTTGGAGATGAGAGAGTGGATGGCAATTGGACAGAAGTTAGATATATCATTACTGTTTCTGCTGTTGTGAAGGAGGATAAATGCCTTTTTCCACATGGTGGGAATGAAGGACTCTTGAATGGATCTGTTTAGTAGTATACTAATGGGATATGCTAATAGCGTCTGATGATTTTGGAGGAATTCTGGTGCTACGTTATCTGGAGCATTTGATCCAGTTTTAAGTTTAAGCAGGAGTTTCTTTATGGTAGAGGTAGGTATGGGAACGAGAGAGAAGTTTGGTCTTGTTGTAGCAGATGAGTCTGGGGGCAGTGGGTTGATTAGTGGGAAGCTGACAGTGATATTGACCATACTGTTTTAAAAGAATGAGATAAAAAGTGAGGCAGTTTCAGCTGGGGCCGTGTCTGGATCAGGGGAGGGACTATTGCTTTTGCCTGGGTATAACAGACAGTTTATGGAACTCCAGAACTTTCTAGGATTTTGCATATAGTCGTTTTGCAGAGTAATGTAGTAGTCTTGTTTTTGATGACAAGTCGCTTTACTTGATTATACAGTTGTTTGTATTGAGTGAAGTCTGCAGGGTTTTTACTTGTATGCCAAAGTTTCCAGGCCTTATCCCTAGCTTTCATTAGTTGTTTCGTGGATTTGGTAAGCCAACTAGCCTGGTTGGCTTTCACTCTCCTATGTTGTAGAGGAGCAAGATTGTCTAGTACATGGAGGAATGTTAAGTTAAAGAATTCAGCAGCATCATTCAGTGGTAGGACTTTAAGTGGATGCCACTTGATATTTTGTAGGGTATCATTAAAGGTAGTCGGGAAGAAGTGAGATAGATCTCTGGTATACTTATAGTGGTGTACATTAGGCACTGGAGTTGGTTTGCAAATTATGTATGCTGGTAGGTGATCACTAATGCTGTTATGTAGAGTACTAGTGGAGGAGATTTTACTAGGGTCAGAGACAAGGACCCAGTCTAATACTGAGCCTTTGTTTTGTTAGGTTTGGTTATGGTAGTAATGAGTTAGGTGTACTTAAATAGGTTGATACTGTTTGCTGGGTTATGATGTATGATGTCTAACCAGTTAATATTTACATCACCAAGTATGATTGTTTCATTATCTATATTTTTGGATGGCCAGGCTAGTATTTTTCAAGCATTGGCATATTGTTACTTAGGGGGGATATATGTGACTATAATGCAGATGCTTTTGCTGCTATTCATTTTCAAGTAGGATATTAGTATTTTGGCTGTAGGAAATGTGGGAGTGGGTTTGTTATATGGGACTATATTAACAGTATTATGGTACATGAGAGCAATGCCCCCCACCTTTTTTTTCTGGGCCAGACCTCTCAACTGTCCCTGATTTTCAGGGACGTCCCTGATTTTGAGTTAAATTTTAGCTCTGTCCCTCTTAATCCCTCTTAACAATGGTACACTTTGGACAAAAGGTGGTGCGTTATACTTAATAAATAATGACAATAATTAAGAACTAAAACTTATTTTACTTCAGGAAATGTATATTAATTCATATTCTCCAATAATGTTAATGCCTCAAGTTAATAGAACTAATATTTTAAAAGTGTCCCTGATTGTCATAGGTTCATAGGTTCATAGGTTCATACTAGGCTATTTGCCCTAGGGCATTTATAAGCCTAGCCAGAGTGTGTTTGGCTTTCGCCACCCATTTTAAATTAATTTTGCTATGCCCTTTTTTGAGGTTAGTATACTGTGCCTCTGTCTAACAATGACACAGAAGTGATAGCTGGGGTAAACCTACGATCTCCCATCCACTCATCAAGATTCCTCTTGAAGAGAGTCAATGAGGGACTCTGCCTAACCTGGACTGAGATTTTATTCCAGAGTGAAGGGAGCCTCTGGGTTATGAATCTGTCCCTCCAGCATGTCCTATTTATTTCAGTGCTGAGGTTCAAGTCTCTCGAGCGTAGCTCGATGGGATTTGGATTTTCTGAGGTGCAGCATGTCCATTAATTCCGGGTTGGACATGGCTTTATACGTCAGGCACAGATCGCCTCTGAACAGGTGGTATGCCACTGAGTAGAGCTGGAGTTTCTTTAACCGGGCAGCATATGGCATCTGTTTGAGCCCTTTGATCCTCTTGGTGAGGTACTTTTGGGGTCTTTCCAGTTGCTGCAGTTGTCTGGTAAGGTACATCCCAAAAGGGGCATTGTACTCAATTATGGGCCTGATGAGGGATGAGTAAAGAGGCACAATGACCTCCCCTGATCTAGATGTGAATCCCTTCATGATTAGGTGGGCTATATAAAATGTTTTTCTAACCACTTTGGCCACATGGTTGTCAAATGAGAGATTGCTATCAACTTGGGTCCCCAGGTCCCTAATTACTTCTTCTGTACTTAATGGATTTCCACCTATGTGGTAATTTGTGGGCACTTTGTTTTGCCAAAGGGGATGACTATACACTTTTGGCATTTAGCTTGAGGCCATGGCTCTGGCACCAGTTGTCTGTTTCTATGAGGCCCTTTTGGAGGATGCTTGTGTCGGCTGGAGAGTCGATTATGGCACCCAGTTTGCAGTCATCTGCGAACTTGGTCAGCCACAGTCCTTCTGTGTTGGCCTGTACCTCCGAGAAATATATACCGAACAAGAGAGGTCCCAGGACTGAGCCTTGTGGGACACCACTTGTAACTGGTTTGGAGTCTGACATGGCTCCAGCAATTCTAACCATGTGGGTTCTGTCCTTGAGCCAGTTTGCAATCCATCTAGTGACATAGGGGTTTATATTTAAGCTGGTGAGCTTATCTATAATGCCCGAGTGGGGTATTGTATCGAAGGTTTTGCGAGGTCCAGGTAGGCTGTCTGGACCACCTTCCCTCGTCAATGGCCTTGGTGACTGTTTCAAAGAAATCAACCAGGTTTAAGAGGCAGGATCTGCCTTTAACAAAGCCGAACTGGGTAGGATCCAGTGTTTGTAGGTCCCCAATATCTTTATTTATGAGGTCAATGATGATCCTTTCCATAGCTTTGCAGACCAAGCTAGTCAGGCTTATGGGGCGATAGTTTCCAGGATCCGTTGAGGCACCACCTTTATGGAGAGGGACCACTGTTGCTGTATGCCACTCTTTGGGCACATATCCTGTAGTAAGGCTGAGATTGAACAGTAGTTTTATGTTTGGGTTTAGCTCTTCTTGGAGTTCATGTAGGACGCAGCCTGGGACACCATCTGGTCCCATTGATGCTGTGTTTTTTGCTTTGGAGAGGGCGGCTCTTACCTGAGCATCTGAGATGTCAGGGGGGCAGCACTCTGCTGGGATAGATATTTGCCCTTTTGGTGGTGGTGGGGGGGGGAGTTTGCGCTGAACCTGTCAGCTAGGATGTTGGCAATGTCTGGGTTCGGTGTATTTTTTGTCATTTTGGACTAATTCTGAGCATATCTGGGAATTACCACCCAGGTTCCTAACATAACTAAAGAAAGCCTTGTGATTATCCTTAGTGTCCTGTGCAATTTTTCTCTCGAAGCTGGCCTTAGACAATTTTATGTGTGCCCGTAGTTTTTTGCTAATACTGATCAGTGATGCCTTCCCTTTTTGGGATTTTGCTTTATCATTTAGTAGCTTCCTCCTTCTATTGTATAGTTTGTTTATGGCTGGGGTCCACCAGACAGGACGTCTGCCTTTGGAGGATTGGGTCTTGGTTTTATTTGGGATCGCATGATCCATGCATTCCTGAAGGTGTTCATAGAATGCGTTTATAAAGGATTCTGTGGTCTGGGCCGTATTTTCCACAGGCCGGGGCTTTGAAGGATTCCACCTCAGTTTTGAGGAGTGTAAAATTTGCTTTAGAGAAGTTTTTCACTGTGGTTTTCTGGGTAGGGGTGGGGTCGGGATGTGAATATCCAGTGAGATTAGTTTATGGTCTGATCTTACCTGTGAGGGATACACTTCTGGTCTGGAGCATAGAGTCCCCATGTTGGTGATGATCAGGTCCAGTATGTTTTCCCCTCTTTGGGAGTGGTAACAAGTTGTTCCATAGCATTTGAGTTTATAAATTCTAGGAACCTTTGGGCTAGGGTGTTGGAGCTAGAGTAATGCTCCCAGTCTATGTTTGGGTAGTTGAAGTCGCCCAATATAATGGTGTTTGGAGAGACCTTCATATTTTCCAGTGTTCTCAGGAAGGCCGAGTGGGGTTTCTGGGTTTGGGAGGGTGGTCTGTAGCAGGCTATAAACTGGAAGGCAGTTTTACCCACTGTTAGTTGCACATGGATAGTCTCTGATGCTTTGTGCTTTGCCACCAACCTGGAGGTGTGGGTATCTTTGATGAATATCGATACTCCCCCTCCTTTTGTGGTTCGGTCCAAGTTTTGGGGCCGAAAAGCATGGTATGAGGTATAACCTGGTAGTGCTGGGGTGCTCTCGGGAGCCCTGAACCAGGTTTCTGTTACTGCACAGATATCGATGTTCTCCATGCTAAGGAGAGTTTCGAGTGCGTGCATCTTGAGGTTTAGACTTCTGACGTTGAGTAGCATTACTCTTAGTTTCTTATCCCTTGTGATACCTATGGAGGTGGGTTTGTCTTTTGAGCCTTGCCTAAAAAAGGCACTATGGGGTAGCAGGAGCCTTTGCCAATATCCGAAAGCCCAGGGGTGACAGGTGCAAGCCATCCCTAGCGAAGCATCGTGGCTTGTCGAGCATATCATCCCAAGCTGACAGGCATTGGATCCCCTTTGAATGACACCAGTACTTAAGCCAATTGTTGAAATTGATCATCTTGTCTTCATATTGTGGCATCATTCTTGGTGAGGGTAAGATGCTACTCAAGGTCAGGGTCATACCGGCCTGGGCTACATGCTCAGAGAGCTCCTTTATGTCTCTTTTCATGTAGTCCAGGGAGGTACGTCTCAGGTCATGAGACGTACCTCCCTGATTTTTTCTGGATCTGTCCCTGATTCTGTTGAGATTTGTCCCTGATTGGTTGAGAGCTGTGTTCTGGGCCTATCAACTAGTGAATTCACAAGTTGCAGAGATCTCATTCCAAACCTCTCTGCATTTTCCTCTTTATTTGCATTTCAATTATTTTATCACATCCTGCAGATAAGTAACACATTCTTGCTAATTAACTTTATAGTGTTGTGGGTGTGGTTTGGCTGCAGACAGGAACAGTTCACAAAAGAATGCCATTGGCATATCATTTTCCCTTTTGTTTCTTTTTTGTACAGAAGAAAATACAAGATATATCTACTGAATAGTTTATCTGTGGTGCTGCCTAGCAAATTGATGTAAATAAATGCAAAACAAAGTAAAAGATCTTTGAACCTGTCAGCTGCAGCTCATTATGAAAAACCGTTCCTCATTTCATGTTTTACAAATTCCTTGTGCCATGCTGTTCCATGTTGAAACTGTTTTTCACCCATTCATTGCTAAGATTTTTTTTAACAATTATGCATGTTGAATGATATTGTGTCATATTAATTATCACCCGAACAGTTTCTATGTATGAAGTAACAGATTTTAACCATTCTGTGAACTTCCTAGTTGAAGCTGTTAACAAGTGCTTTTACAATTTGCACATTTTTCCATGTTACGAAAGGCAGTATTCAACACTTTATGGACTGAAGGTTAAGCATTATATGCAAAACAAGTGAGTTGATCTGCTTCTAGAAACTAATAGAAACAGGGATGTTCTACCTTTCCTGTCAGAGGCATAGCTGCAGGCAAATCACATAATTCTCTATGTGTATTTTTCCATTTTTCTCTGTTTCAACCTCTCTATTATAGACACGTTTTATATTCAGCTTTGCTCTACTGAACCCTTGAAAGTGCTAAGTAGTTTCAAATGTAGTGGTATTTGTAATGTTCAGAATTAATGTGGCAGCATAACTGAGATTTTTTTGAAACTTTAGGTAATTTGTATTCATGTCAGCCTTATCATTTAAGCCCCTGTTAACCATCAGTAATAAAGGTAGCAAAAATGAGTTCATAGCCTGTGGGGAGGGTAGTGTGCAGTGGTTGTTATATTCTGGCTGGTCCTAGACCCTGATAGATAGCCAAAGCAGAGGAGAAGGCAGAGAGTGTATCAGTGAATCGAGGGAATAGAGCAGTGGAGAGTAGACTATAGGGAAAAGCACTCAGAATTTGAGCTGAAAAGAGGTTTGCTAGAGACTAGAGGTTGGACAGGGCAGAGAAGTGTTCACTCTGTGGCTAGGCTTATAAATGCCTATGGGCAGATAGCCTAGTACTTACCTATGAACCTATGAATGTTGGCTGGAAATTGTGTCTGGAAACAGGGCTGTGTTATTTGAACAAAAGTATTTCTAAGCATTAGGGTATTGAAAAAAAGCAGTAAATGCTGCCACCTAGAGGCCAAATCAGATACTTACCAGGCTAGATCCCAGGGAGTTCAGGGGAAGTGCAAGGGGACTAGGAAGGTAGAGAGAGAGGGATCAAAAATCCCTGGCAGGCTGCTAGCTGCTGCTCGCCGGGTAGTTAAATAAAAATTTCACATGAAGATTATATTGGCTAATATACAGTGAGGTACATACACTTTTGTATTAAATCAGAAGCACCAATTTAATATTACTATAAATGAAGCACAGCAGGAGTCCTTTAGAGATGATAATTTCACGGGCGGGTAACCACGCTGAGGACTGGGAGACACCTGGGGTGGAAACTATTTCAGCAGGGATGATAACCTTAAGCAGAGCCAGCAGGTCAGGTTCATAGGTAGGTACTAGGCTATTTGGCCCAAGGATGTATATAAGCCTAGCCAAAAAGTTCCCTGGCTTTCACCACCCAAGAAGGTTATTTTCCTGTGCCTCTGTCGAGCAGAGCCACAGAGGTGATCCCCGAGGTGAATTTCCTATTTCCCATCCAAATGTACAGATTCATCTTAAAGAGGGCTAATGAGGGGCTCTGCTTGATGTGAATGGGTAGTCTGTTCCAGAGTATGGGAAGTCTCTGGGACAGGAATCTATCTCTCTAGCATGTTCTGTTTATTGTAGTGGGAAGGTTTAGCTCCCTTGAACATGTGGCACAGAGAGATTGGGGTTTGTTTAAGTGTAGCATGCCCAACAATACTGGGCTTGACATGGTTTTGTATGCTAGGCAGAGGTCGTCTCTGAGAAGGCGATAGGCGATGGAGTAGAACTGGAGTTTTTTGAGGCGGTCTGTGTATGGTATCAGTTTGAGGCCAGTAATCCTCTTAGTGAGGTATTTCTGTGCCTTTTTAGTTGTTGCAGATGTCTTACGAGGTACATGCCAAATGGGGCATTGTACTCTATGATGGGTCTGATGAGGGATGAGTAGAGAGGAACAATGACCTCTTTTTTTCTGGAGAAGAACCCTTTAGTGATGAGGTGTGCCATGTAGAAGGATTTCCTAACTACTGTGGCAATGTGATTGTCAAAGGAGAGACTAGTATCCACCTGTGTCCAAAGGTCTCTTATCACACTTTCAGTATTAAGTAGGCTACCGCCTATGTGGTAGTTCATGGGTACAGTGTTTTTCCCAAAGGAGATGGCAATAAACTTTTTGGCATTGAGCTTGAGGCCATGACTTTGACACCAAGTTGACAGTAACCTTTCTTTTGACACTCACATTGTCAAAGTGGTTAGGAGGATCTTCTACATTGCCCACCTGATTATGAAGGGATTCACATCCAGATCAAGGGAGGTCATTGTTCCCCTGTACTCTTCACTTATCAGACCAATGATTGAGTACAATGCCCCATTCAGAATGTATCTTACCCGACACCTGCAGCAATTGGAAAGACCCCAAAAGTTCCTCACCAAAAGGATAAAGGGGCTCAAAAATATGCCATATGCTGCCTGACTGAAGAAACTCCAGCTCTATTCAGTTGCATACCGTCTGCTCAGAGGTGACCTGTGCCTGACATACAAGGCCATGTCCAACCCGGAATTAATGGACATGCTCCACCTCAAAAACTCCAAATCCACCAGAGCCACAAGAGCAAGAGACTTAAACCTCAACACGGATATAAATAGGACATGCTGGAGGGACAGATTCATCACCCAGAGACTCCCTATGCTGTGGAACAGAATCCCGGTCCATGTGAGACAGAGCACCTCGCTGGCTCTGTTCAAGAGGAATCTTGACCAGTGGATGGGAGATCGTAGGTTTACCCCGGGGATCATCTCTGTATCACTGCTGGACAGAGGCACGGCAAACTAATGGGTATAGTATTCTTCAACCTAAGGGGTGGTGAAAGCCACACAACTCTGGCTAGGCTTATAAATGCCCTAGGGCAGATAGCCTAGTATGAACCTATGAACCTATGAACCAAGCATCAGTCTCAGTAAGGCTGCTTTGTAGAATGTCCACATCTTTAGGCAATTCTATTATGGCTCCCAGTTTGCAGTCATCTGCGAATTTTGCTAGCCAAAGACCTGCTGTATGAGTCTGGACATCTGAGAAATAGATTCAAACAGGAGAGGACCCAGGACTGAACCCTGTGGTACTCTGCTTGTCACTGGTTTGAAGTCGGATTTGGAGTCGGCTACTTTCACTGTGTGGGTTCTATCAGTGAGCCAGTTGGCCACCCATCTTGTGACATAGGGATTTATGCACAGTCTAGTGAGTTTATCTATAATTCCAGAGTGGGGGATGGTGTCGAAAGCCTTGGCGAGGTCAGGATAGGCAGTGTGCACCACCTTACCCTCTTCCACGGCCCTGGTGAATGCTTCAAAGAAGTCAGTCAGTTTAGGAGACATGATCTTCCATTTACAATTCTGAATTGTGTGGGGTCCAGCATTTGCAGGTTACCTATGTCTTTGTTTATAAGTTCCATGATGATACGTTCCATGGTCTTGCAGACCAGGCTCATCAGGCTAATGGGGTGGTAGTCCCCGGGATCTGTGTTGGCACCCCCTTTGTGGAGTGGGATAACCATCGCCATGTGACATTCAGTATGCACGAAGCATGAAGTCAGGCTACGACTGAACATGGTACTTGGGGATGCCAGTTTGTTCTCTAGTTCATGCAGAACACAGCCTGGGATGTTGTCTGGTCCCATGGATGCTGCGTTTTTGGCTTTGGAGAGTGCGGTCTTAACTTGTGCATCCGTGATTACAGGGGCTATGCATTCTTCTGGTATAGGGATGGGGCTTTCGGGGGGTGGGGGGTAAAGTTTGCACTGAATCTATCCGCCAAGATGTTGGCAATATCAGTTGGCTCTGTATATCTAGTGCCGTTCTTCTGTAGCTCGGAGCAGATTTGAGTGTTGCCATTGAGATTCTTGACATAGCTGTAGAATGCCTTGTGGTTATCTTTAGAATCAGTGGCAATTTTATTTTTGTAGCTAGCTTTGGAGGATTTTATGAGGGATCTCAGCTTCTTACTGAGGGTGACCAGGGAGTTCCTGCAATCAGGGGACTTTACTCTTTTTTTGCAACAGCTTCTTCCTTCTGTTGCAGAGTTTGATTATGGAAGGGGACCACCAGATTGGCTTCCTTTTTTGGAAGATAGCATTTTGGTTCTGTTGGGGATGGCATGATCCATGCATTTGTGTATGTGTTTATACAGTGCATTTGTATAGGATTCAGCAGTCGTACCTCTATTATCTGTCTGCATGGGTGTAGTGAAGTTTTCCACTTCTGTCTTAAGAAGCGTGAAGTTGGCTTCGAAGAAGTTTTTTACGGTGGTTTCCTTAATGGGAGGGGGGGGGGGGTGGAGGTGGAATATTGATGTCTAGGGTGATTAGCTTATGGTCGGATATGACCAGTGAGGAGTTGACCTCTGGAGTGGAACATCGGTTACCCATGTTGGTAATGACCAGGTCCAGGACATTGCTGCCCCTGGTGGGGGTATGGACAAGCTGGTCCAGAGAAGTGGAATTTATGAATTCCAGAAAACGTTGAGTTAATGAGTTAGTACTTGAGTAGTTTTCCCAGTTGATGGTGGGGTAGTTGAAATCTCCCATTATTAGGGTATTGGGCTGTATCTTAATATTATCCAGTATATCGAGGAACATGGAGTGGGCATCCTGGGGCATGGCGGGGGATCTGTAGCAAGCTGCAACCTGGATTGCAGTCTTGACCAGTGTTAATTGCACTTGGATAATTTTGGACACATTATGTTAAGCAACTAGCCTGGAATTGTGAATATCCTTAATGAATATGGACACTCCTCCTCCTTTAGTGTTTCGGCCCTGGTTAGATGGTCGAAAAGTGTGGTATGAATTATAGCCTGGTAATGCAGGTGTGCACTCCGGAGACTTGATCCAGGGCTCTGTTACTGCACAGATGTTGATGTTCTCCATATTGAGGAGTGCTTCAAGTGAGTGCATTTTGAGGTTTGGACTTCTAACATTGAGTAGCATTACCCTCAGTTTTTGCTTGCTCGTACCTGCTATGGTGGTGGGTTTGTCATTTGAACCTTGCCTAAAAAAGGTACAATAGAGGTGGCAAGATGGCGACAGATGCAGGCCATCTCTGGCAAAGCATTGTGGTCTGTCAATCATGTCGTCCCAGGCAGACAGATACTGGATCCCCTTTGAATGACACCAGAAGCTTAGCTAATTGTTGAAGTCAATAATTTTGTCCTTGTATTGTGGTTGTTGTTGTGTCTTTCGGCTTTTCCCGGTTAGGGGTCGCCACAGCGGAACTCTGGTCCGCTAATGATTGCTAGTTGATTTTTATGTGCCGAGTTACCAGCCCTGACGCACAACCTTCAACGAAGGTATGCCCATTCACGCATGTCTCCACGCAGAAGATGCTTTAGCTGTGAATCGAACCGGACAGCGTCTTACTGTGAGGCGACAACGCTACCGCAGCACCACCACCGCGGATACTGTCCTTGTACTGTGGTATCATTCTTTATCCAGACTTCTTGCACTAAGACATTGAGAGGTATGCTAGGAAAAACTCTGTTGATATATAAGGGAAATCTATTCCAGAAATGGGAGGAAAAATTAGCTAGGGACCTGTAGTGCAATCTGGTGCTCTTGACATGGCAGTACAGCTTTGGACCTCCAAAGTGGTTGTTTGCTTTACCACTGGTATTTCGGAGAAGGGGTTAGTTCAAAGAGTGCTGTGTAATTCATAGCATAGAAGGCTAAGCAGAAATCACAACTGCAGACTCTATCAGTCTTTAATGAAAGCAGTGCAGGCTTCACATAGACTTAATAGATGCATAAAGCAAATTGACAAACCTGTGATAGTACTATCTTTTTTTCAGACTAGCACACTTAGCTTATAATGAAACTGTACTTCCTGCCACCCCTTCATGCAGCTTTGGGTGGGCTTGTGGTGACTGACACCATATACCAATTTCAATGAATGATGGTTGTCATGTACCAGGACTACTTCAATACTTGATGGATACACAAGCAAACATATAAGAAATATAAATAACTAAGTAGCAAGAAGAAATAAATACTATCTGTACTATCTGGCATAATGGTTAAGGTGTTTACCTCATAGACACATAGTACAAAGTTTGATTCTTACCTTTGAGTTGGGAAATTTGGGTAGGCTTAAAATGGTCCACAAGGCAGATAATGTAGTACTAAGCTATATATATATATATATATATATATATATATATATATATATATATATATATATGTGTGTGTGTGTGTGTGTGTGTCTCTATTCTTGTGATTCTAAGCGGATCCAATAGTTGTCAGCATGGGAGGTCATGGTTATCAGACGATACTGAATTGCCAAGGATGCTATACCCTTTTTCCCTCCAGGCTTTCGAATACTGACTAAAACGTTATCCACCCCATGGAGCCTTTTTTAGGCAATGCCAGTTGACAAGCCTACCGACATAGCAAAAAACTCAACTGAACCTCATTGTGTTACTGCTCAATGGCAGGAGCTTACACAAAATCTACCCTCCCTTCAAACCATCCACACACTCAAGAATATAGACATCTGTGCCGTTACTGAGAGATGGTTTAAAGTGGCAGCAGTACTCTGACAGTGCAAGGTTTCAGTGCCTTCCATACTTTTAGACCAGCAAAGAAAAGGGCTAAAGGAGGAGGTGTCTCAATATACATCAATAACAAGCATACCTCTAGGATAGTCAAACAGGAAGACACACTGGAGTTCCTCCACATGCAGATTGCCATAGATAAATTCCTATACCACATGGAAACACACGCATAGATGGTAAACAAATGTAAAAGAATATTTGAGCAAGACAATATCGTAGATAATGTAATTTGATGTAGTCAACCATGGGGAAGTGATTGTGGAATGCAGCAGGAAAAGACATTGCAGAAAGGAAATTTTTATGTACATTAAAAACATCACCACTGCAATTATGTCTGGGGGGGGAAAAATTACAGAAAGAATTAACATGCAGTGAAAAGCCATGAATTTTTTTGCGCACTCACTGCAACTATAGCTAATAACAAACTGAAGAAGCATAACACAGAAACGGAAACAGGACTGTGATAGTTGTGACGTGTACTGAAAAAAAAAGGGAAAAAGGGATAGAGTCATCCTTTCATGCAAAGCTGCTATGAATGCAGGCCAGGAGACCATAAGAGAATCAAACTCAAATTTCCAATTCAAAGCACTGCCAGGTTAGGTGACTCACTGAAGGTCAGATAGTACGAAAATGAAGATGGAAAGGTTCAAACCATGTACTCTTAGAACTGGAAGCAGAACTTTAGTCCAATGGGTTGCGGCATGCCTCTGTTCACTGATGGTTGTAAGCATCAGGAGTGCAGTTTCCTGCAAAAGTACACAGAGTAATTTTTAAGTCTTACAGAGCCCAGAGCATAAGTAGCACTTGTGATACTTGTATCATCAAGGAGTCAGTTGTGCTGAAGAGTGACTGTGTTGTACTTTAACAAAAAAGTTGATGAGCAGAATAACATTAAGCAAGAAAAACAAAATGCCAGAAGACAATTCGGTACTGAAAAAAGAAGCTATCCAAAGATATGGAATAGAAAGATGGTAATATTTGGATATAGAACTGTAGAACAGCATAATATAAGAACATAATATTAGGTATAAAATAAATGCAATTGATAAAGGATTTCATGCAATATTCCACACCCTGGAAAACATATTAAAATTCTATAAGAGGAACCCAGAGGATTCTGATGTGTTAAAATAGTTCAAAGAGCAACAACAAAAAAAAGGGAAAAAAAAAAAAAAAAAAAAAAAAATATATATATATATATATATATATATATATATATATATATAGCTCCTATGTAGAGTTTTCCTTTAATCCTATTAACTAGTCCAGTTTTCTTTTCTTTTAACCCAGGACCAGTGCTATCATTTTGGGGGCCCCCAGCAAGTTTCAAGTTGGGGACCCTACTCAGGATAATATAAAGTGTGACCACATTGCTGTCGCACCCCTTCCCTGTCAAGCTTAGCCAGCATCATTTAACTATCACTATAGTATTACTATATTAAGATCATTAAGAATTGATGTGCCAAGGTACACACACTGACTGGCATTTAGTATCAATGCTACATTATGACAAGCCCCTTTACCACAGCAAGGTAGCCACTCTCAGAAGTGCACGCACACACTGACTGGTGTTTAGTACCAATGTTACATTATGGCAAACCCCCGTACCACAGCACATGAGCTACTCAGAGGTGCACTCACACTGACTGCATACTCCTCTATTGCCCAGATTTTCATAGAATGTCCAGATTTGACTAATTTTTGGTCTGTTCCTCAACATTTGTAGTTTTCTTGATTTTTTTTTTGTTTGTGGTAATGGCAAATCATTGAAGGTTGAATTCACTAAATAATGACAGGCATTTGAGTTCCGGACTTCATATCCTTCAGAAAATGCATTGTAACACAAGAACTTTTATTCTAGCAACTTTTTAAGTTTATAAAAGCAGTATTTAAAATATGTCCTGATTTTGAGCCTTCCCCCCATTACATTTGGCTTTGTCAAGATTTTTTGTGCCAAGAGATTAAGAGCTATGACTGACTGACATTTAGTAGCAATATTGTTACATTACAACAAGCCGCTGTACAACATCAAGGTAACCAGTCCCACAGAGGTACACAAAAACATTCACACTGACTCCTACATACAGCACAGACACACAAGACTCCCTCACACAGTATAGAGGCACACAAGACAGACAGCTACACAGACTCTTGCACATAAGACAGACACCCACACATGATCAAGACAGCACTACAACAAGACTGAACATAAACATCCACACAGACTCCCACACACAGGACAGACACCCACAAAAGATAAATACAGCATTATAGCAAGACTGAACAGAGACACTCAAGACAGACAGCTATACAGCTACACAGACACTTGCACACAGGACAGACACACTTCATAAAGACAGTATTACAGCAAGACTGAACACCCACACAGACCCCCATACACAGGACAGAGGCACGGACCCACACAGGACAGAGACACAAAAGACCAGGACAAAACTACTGCAAGGCTGAACAGAGACCCACACAAGATGAAAATGAAGGCAGTACTACGACAAGACAGAACTGAGACACCATACACAGACTCCCAAACACAAGACGATGACAGCACTATGCCAAGACTGAAACACATAAGCAGCATTAGATAAACTGACTCCATCACACAAGACTGACAGTTGCTGACATGCAGAACAGTCACACTGCAGAGGCATACAAGACAGCCATGGAACAGACATAGAAAAGACTACAGATACGCAAGACATACTAGGGAAACCCATGGGGATTAATAAGCCTGAGGCAGACAGACAAACCCGAACAAACCCAAAGAAACAGAAGAGAAAGCCATGGTGATTACTGAGCCTGAAGCAGACAGACTCAAACCCAAAAAAACAAGGCATACAGAAGAAAACCATGGGGATTACTGAGCCTGAGGCAGTCAGATTCAAACCCAAAGAAACAAGGCATACAGGAGAAAGCCATGGGGATTACTGAGTCTGAGACAGACAGACTCAAACCCAGAGAGAAAGAGATGAAGTCAAGACCAGAGCATCATTTATCTTCAGTGTGTAGTTAGCTCCTCAGCTTTTCTGATTACTGCCACTTTTAGTGCCATTAGCAATTGTTCTTCCTGTGCTTCTGTCCTGGCCTCATAATGAGACTTGCCACTCCCAGCTCTTCTGGCCTCATGACGGGTCTTGCCACTCCCAATTGTCTTGGCCTGATGATGAGTCCTGCTGTTCATAGCTGCCTTTGCCTCAAATCCTGCTAGTTTAATCCTCCTTGTACTACTTGTTCCTACCTGCTGGAGTAAGCAAAAAATCAATGAATACACAGCATACTATGCAGGCCAGGCTAAGGTGCTACCTGACATTTACTGCCATACAGCATTATAAACAATTACTGGAAAGGAAATATGAGCACATGCCTAGGGTTTTACCTGGATCTTATGAATTTTCTTCTGGACAAAGTCTTCAATGAGGCCGCTGTGTGATAAATTTTGTCCCACTTCATGCTCAATTGAGAGTACAGCTAAGCCTAAAAGTCTTTATGGGTTTCAGTTTAGAAAAGCTACATTCTGCAGTAGTCAATGTAACAGTTGCAGTCAAATAAATGTGCAATGAAATGTAAGTATTTATATAGATGTCTTGCAAGTCATTGCGAATGCGTAAATTTAATAGTCTGTGATGATGATTCATTATCAACCATTCGAGAAAGGCTTTTCAGTTTGTGTGCAAGGTCAGTCATCAATGTCACAGTGGCCACTTATCTTGTCAGTCAGTTGTTCTTTCAGAGTCTTACACTGTTAGATCAATGTGTCTTCTGCAACTTCATTCAAGGCTTTAATATATGATAAAAATCCAAAGGCCTTATCAAACTCTGAAAGCTGCTCAAGTTGGTCAGTAAATGATTGTATCATTTGTGTCCAGCAGCAGAATGAAGAACTGTGCATGTAATTTTACTATTGGATCCTGTACAGTCTCATTCTCTCTTTCATGGTCAAAGAAGCACTTACTTTCCTTTGCCTCTTTTCCTGAAATCTGGTGCCAAAATCCAGTTCTTCCGCTATCTTGGAGGCTTCGCCCGTGGAATGTTGAAATCCTGTCTCTCTGTAATTCTTCAGCAGGTCCATAGTTGATGCCGGCAATTTGACACGTGTAGAAATATCAACCGATGGACTCTGCAGAACATTGCTTGCATGATTTACCTCTGTCAGCATATCATACCAAACCACTAAACATGCAGTTAATCGATAAGACATAACTTCTGAGCACAGTCTCCTTGTTGATATGTTGTGGTATCACTTGTACGTAAAGCTTCAACTATCTCCTGTAATGCTTCCATGACTCCCTTCAACTAAAATCTTACTGCCTTGACAGAGTCTTTCCTGCTTTCTCAGTGAGTCTTATACAGTGGCTTCACAATGACGTTTATGTGCTGTTTCAAGATCTGCCATCAGCTTGTTGATGCTAAACAGAGTATGTAAATGTTCTACAGACATCCAAAGAAAAACACTGCCTATAGTGATGAATGTGCTCCATCACTAACTATAAGATTTAAATTATGGCAGGCACATGGCACATAAAAATCCCTTAAATTCATCTCTTTTATCTAGGCCTGCACTCCAGCTTATTTCCCCTAAATGTTGCTGCCATTGCCATATCCTTTGTGAAGACTGGTAGAGAAGGGTGAAGGTTGCCAGCCTAGCCAGATAGAACTGTGCAAATAATTCTGTCATTTGTAAATATGAATGTAAACTACAGGCTTGTTGTATTAAAGGTAAACAAATACTGTTACATGTGGAACTGGAAATAAATGTGACAACAGTGCATTCTACTGACCAAAGTAAAGTATGTAGTGAGCCTTTGAAGTAGCAGTGGTGCCGAAAAGTCTAGATGAAGAAATTATTTCTATTGTTTTAACCAAGAGTTAAATTGTTAGATTTAAACATGAAATGTATTTTTATTGCTCTGTTCCTGACCAGCTGCAAGATAACAAAAGGGAGATGTTAAGAATGTAAATGCAGTTAATGTGTAGCCTGGGAACACCAGGAAAGTGTAAAAAGATTATGTAATGTTTATCAGAACTGCAATAGCAATTTAAACAGAGAGAATCAGAAGGCATTGAACATTTTTGTATTGGTCATCCAACTCACAGCACTGCCTCTTGCTCACATGTAAGTATCTTAGACTTGTATTTTCTTTTAGAGATAGCTAGAAAGATTAGACTAAGGGCAGGATTCACGAAGCCTCCGTGTAAGAGTTATAACTCATACAATGAGGCTGCAGTTAAACGGAGTGATGTCAGCATGCTCTGCATATTCATGAGAGCATGCTGAATCACACTGAAGGCTAACACGGTCTGTGTAAGACAGTAGGGGGCGTGTCCGTAGGCCGAGCCCTGTAAGCAGACATGCCCCCAGAAGAGGAAAAGTTCCCAAAGTAAACACCCATGACAGAGTCCACGGAAATGTGAATAAACAGAACACAACACATGCCCCCACAGACTATGAACAGAAAACATATAAATAAACATGTTATATATTTTTTTTAAATTGTAAAAATGTTTAACCGTGAGTGCGCTCATTTGCGCAGGTGTGCCCGTAGCGCAGCTACAGTTAGCAGTCAGTGGGAAAGCATATAAGAACTAAATATGCAAAATAAGCCAGGAAGCAATAGCGTAGCAGTAGAGATGTTGGCTGAAGAGCAGGCATTCATGGTTCGAGCCCCCACAACACCAATTTTTTATTTTTAGCAAAATAAGCAGGAAACAAGTCCCTGACAAATATGTACACATAAAACCACATTTTATGTAAAATGTAATGAAATAGCCCATTTATATTGAAGAAATGTGAGGTAACAAAAGAATAAAAAATGCCAGATGTGCCCATAGCTGAGCTACAGTTTAAGAGAGTGAGTGCATCTGCCCATAGATGAGCAGTGGTTTAACTGGTGCAAAATGAGTGCCCGTAGCTGAGCAGTGGTTTAACACACTAAATCTATGTGCCCCTAACTGAGCTGAGTGTAATATGCATGCCGATAGCCAAATGAGGCTTAAAGCAGCGTACCCCATTTGCACGGAGCTGCGCAATGCGCAAACAAGCTAACCGACGGGCAACGTTGAGCAAGCCGTATCAAAACTGCCTTTACACAGACACACCCCTCAGCATGTCTAGACAGTCATGAAAAATAAAAAGCAGTGGCCAGGATCGAGCCAAGGATACTATACACCATAGTCAAGGTACTGAACCACTAAGCCATGACAGCAGTACCTATAAATGCAATAATAGCTAATATATAGGAATGAATACAAACTGGAGCATGACAATGCAGGTTTACTGAAGTTGATACAATTCCAAAATGGCCAATCACAGATATGTGCGGGAAAAATGGACTATATAAGCCCCATAGGTGGGAATACACAGCATAAACGATTGTAGAACTGACCTGCAGGCAGAATGACAGGAGTAGGAGAGGGTAGTTGCTTTCGAGCAGAGAGGTGGGGCATTGAGGAGTCCAGGTACATGGTCTGGCTCCTAGTCCACAATCATGAGGCCCAACTCATGCAGGGCCAGGTCCTCTGGGGAGCATACAGGGCCGAGGACTGGGACCGGTTGGCTCATGATCTCACCAGTGCCACAGGGATTCCAAGGACTGGTGAGCAGGTCCGTCACCACCATGCAGACCTGAAGAGATGCAAGCAAGACCAACTGAACCTTTGGATCCAGGTGGCCCGGCAAACACCCAATGTCCCACTACTGAGTAAGTCACATTTAATTATGTATGTAAGAAATTAAACTAGCTGATATTATGGAGATGTGTATTCCAATATTACTTCATTTATATTACAGCTGCAGGTGTCCGTTCTGCGAACCGCAGAGCCTATGGCGATAGGCTGGTGCGGTTGCGCCACCAGGCAGGTCAGTAATCCACTACCAGTAACTGTAAAGAAATATAAAAGTATGACAGTCAGCAAAAGAGTGCAGTGTAGTCAGTAAGGAATAAAATGTGCAAGTAACAGTGTGAAAGTGTCTGCAAGTATTGCTTGATTACAAAAGTGTGTTTCAGTCTGTAAGTTAAACCAAAAAATGAAACTGTCTGACATATATTCTGAAATAAAAATGCCCTACCTGTAAGAAAATAGTACACAACCTGCAGCAGGCTGAAAAGTATAGCTGCAGAAGATGATGAAATCACATGTGTGAAATATATCCCTGTTGAAATACTGAAACATGACAGAAGTGAGACTGCTGGAAAGGATTGTAATAACTACAGGTAAAACATGTCAATAAAGCCTAGAAGTAAGTGCCATCCTGAATAGTAAAATGAAAGCAAGTGAGAGAGTGTGAGAAAGTGTCATGAATCCAGCAATACAGTAGTAATAACCCCTGAATAAAGTATACTGCAATCAAGACAGAAGGAAATGCATGTGAGAATCAAAACCAAACAGCGAAATCTGTTCAAAGTGTTGCTGCATCTGGAATGTGTATCCCAAAATCTGAATATGTTGCTCTCAGTCTGCAATATGCAGATAGGATGATTGTCTGATATACCAAACATCCACACTTGTCTACAGCTATATAAAGCAAATGTAGCAGGATGATGTAGCTGAACAAAGCTAGATATGAATGTGTATGAAGAACAATAAATTGTATATTGATGTTGCAGTAACAGTCCTATCACCAAGTTGAAATAGTTATCATATTTATCAACAAATGTAAAATAAAAATAAAAATAAAATAAAATAAAATGTTGCAGTAACAGTCCTATCACCAAGTTGAAATAGTTATCATATAGGAAACTGTAGTTAGAACAGTAGTGTGTATATAACTGTAGCTATTAGAAATGTACAGCATATGTATTGGTATTCGAAGGTATTAATATTATTTTCTTTACCCCACCCTATAACCACCACTTGAAAATGGTATGTGCAATCACAATTAACACCCCTGTACATTTGTCCTGTTGGGTCATATATATTTGCATGTCCGTTGATGCATCTGCCCTGTTCATACATCCAAACCTGATGGCCTGTTGCCATCATTTAACCCTGCATGTTGTTGGACTGTGTATTTCTGGTCAAATTATGCATGTGTTATGCTTGCTGTTCAATGGTGTGAATATCTGGGTGTTTGGTTAATGGGAATACTAATGCATGCTGTTACAACTAATTGTGAATGGTATTATATGTCACTAACCCAAACTGTCATGACATAATGCAAAACATAGGACAACAGGGAAGGCGGGTTCCAGCGGACCCACCTCTCCCACCTCAGCTGGCAAGTGCACCTGGCACTAGTGCCGAGTCTGGACCCTCCTCTGGTGGCCCTGTGCCACCTGCGGGTGGAAGCGCTGCAGGGGATGGGGCTCACCCCCCCTCTGCAAGTGTGGCCGGAGGAGAACCACCACTCACCCTCCATAGCGTCCAGACTGTGGTGCGTAGGGAGATTCGGGACTCTGTTCTCGGGCCCTACGCCAGCTTGAGGCACGGGTGGTGCAACTAACAGGCATGCCTGTTGCCCAGCCTACACAGCCCCCAGCACAGCCCCATCCTGGGCAGTGAAGGAACAGTGGCAACTGCCTATGGGTGGGGATATCAGTTCCACTGTTGCCATCTGTGGGGTCATGGGCTCTGGATATCCAAACCTCCGTCCCCGTCAATTGTGTAACCCCCCCACACATGTCATACACCGCCTCTGTATGCGTCTTGTTTGTCTTGTCTGTTTACCTACCCAACCTACCTCCACAGCTGTACCGACGTCCTTCACCTGACATACCACTCTCACCTGAAAAAAAAAAAGAAAAAAAAAAAGGGCACTCTGTACCCACAAAAAAATTACGCCCCATACATAGCTGCCCATTCTGCACACATGTCTGCTGGACATGGAATCTATCAATTACATTTGGCTGTACAACAAGTATTATTGTTGTCCTGACACCTCTCTCAGGGATGGAAGGTTTCAAATGTCACACCAAATTACATACATATGCACAGCTGTTGCTGATGAAGAAATGGGCAGCTATGGGCCTTACTTACATCCCTCCTGCAAATCCCAAGATTGTTTCCCTACTGTCTTACCCTCTTTGTGACCCCTTTTTCACCACTTTCCTGTCTCCCCATTTTCTTTTCTTTCAAAGAAAATAGCGCGGGTGTGCGCCAGAGTAAGCACAGTTAAGCGGTTGTAAGCGCATGTGCGCCTGTGTGCGCGGAGCTAACTGCCAGTGCGCATGCGTGAGCTCTGCGTAAACCAGCGCTAACCCGGTTACAACTGCTTAAAAGTGCCTTAGTCACTTTGATTGACAGGTCCTGTACTCAGTTCAAAAGCAAAATAAAATCCCACTGTCAGTCCTGAAACCAGGACCTTGGAAACACTAGTCTGTATGACCTACCACTAAGCCATGACTCTTATACAAGAACATTGTGCTAAAATAAATATAACATGTAATAGTAGGGATGAATGTAAAGGGAATATAGGATGTGTAGTACACAAAGCATGTAATTTAGAATTACTGTCAAAACTACTGGATTTCCATAATAGTAGTGTGTGAACAGAAATGGCCATGCTAGTTGGTAGCTTGTAGATAATAATGTCAGTTAAAGTACATATATAAATGTATGTATATGTACATATATATATATATATATATATATATATATATATATATATATATATATATATAGTTGTAGGAGTCATTGTGCATACACACTTGCTACAGGGAACATGAGAGAGGAATGGAGAAATGTGAATATACAACACAGCCTGAATCATGAGAGAGATACTAACCTTTACACTCACAGAACACTGTCCACAGCATACCAGCATGGTCCCTGCCCTCACAATCTGAAAGGGCAATGCCTATCCCACATACCCTTTTATAGCACTGACCTGAAATCACAGTGAGAACTGCAATCAGTACACAACTGGCTGTATGCAATTAGCAAATGCTGGCTTACAATTGGTGCAGAGGCCATCACATGGACCTACGCAGATACCTAAAAAAGCATCCAGTGCTAACACTCCACACATGCAATACATTCATTGCACTGTCTGGAAGCAGACAGAGGGAGAGCGAGAAGTGAGAGAGAGAGAGAGAGAGAGAGAACAAAAAAAAAAATTATACACTGTGACTCTGTCACCCGAAGCTGTCAGCAGTGACAGTAGCAGCAGCAAGCAGAAGCAGTGGTAACACAACCAGCTGTGACGAACACAGGTAATGCAAAGTAGCAGGTTAATAGTGTGTATACTGTGAACCCTCCAAATGTGTCATAGGTCTGTATCCATAGGTATGTCCATGTGATATGTTGTGTGTACGTAGTTCCACCAAAAGGGGATGACCATACATTACATGTCAATCAGTCTTAGGCCATGATCCTGGCAGCAGTTGTCTGTGCGTTGCCCCAGCAATGGCTGTAGTGACTGCTTTGAAAGGTCAGCCAGGTTCAAAAGGCAGGATCAGCCCATCACAAAGGCACACTGGCTGGGAACAAGTGTCTGCAGGTACCCGATATCACTGCATATGCTTCCCATACTGCATAATTCCATAGCTTAGCAGACCAGGCCGGTTATGCATATGATGTGGTAGTTCCCAGGGTCAGTCGAGGTGCCCCCTTAGTGGTGTGGGACCACTGTTGCTGTATGCCATTGTCCAGGTACATATCCTGTAGTACGGCCAAGATAAATTATCAGTGTTATATGCGGTTGTATGTCCTCTCGGAGTGCAGGTAGCACACATCCAGGGATACCATGAGGTCACAGTGATGCTGTGTGTTCTTCTCTGCTGAGGGCGGCCCTCACCTGGACATGTGAGATGATAGGGAGGTTACATCCAGCTGTGATAAATATTTCAACTGGTGGGGGAGAAGGAGGGGGGATACATGCACCGAACATGTCTGTAAGATTGTTGCCAATATCCGAGTGTTTGGTGAATGTTAAGTAGGTGTGTATTAACACAGAGCATATCTGAGGCATGTGGTCCATATGTGTAACATAACTGAAGAAGGCCTTGTGGTCATCCATAGTGTTTGTGTCCATTTCTCTCCCAGAGTAGGCCGTGGCCGTTGTTATGACGGACCGTAGCATAGTACCAGTGCTGACCACAGATGCCTTCCCTTAATGTGAATGTGCTCTGTCCTGCAGTAGCCTCCTGCTTTCCTGCTTTTGTTATACAATCTGCCTCTGTCTGGGGTCCACCGGACAGGATGCCTAACCTTTGTGCATAGGGTCTGGGTTAGAAATGTGTGTGCAAGTTCCATGCAATCTGTGGCATGTCCGTGGTAAGCATTTGCAAAGGGGTCAGCAGTGTGGCCTGTGGCTTCCACTGGCCCAGTGTGCTGCATGGATACCATCTCAGTCCCACCAAGTGAATAACTGTCTAATCACATACACATCAAAGTAGTCTACTGTGCTGGTGGTGGTGGTGGGATATGTATATCCAGGCCGAGTATCTTCTGCCCACATCACAGTAGTGGATGGTGTCCCACATACAGTACCTTGGGGTGAACCCCCAGAGTGAGGTTGTGCCTTGCACCTGTCAGTATGTGCTGACCGATGGGACATGCTACTATGTTGTGTGGAATGTGGCAGGTATTGTTGCACAGGTGTTGGCTGAGCACTGATATCTGGCCATGTACCTGTGTATCCACCACGACACACACACATGCAACATATGGGAGTAGTAGTATATCACTACACATGAGTATCATGTATAGTATGTGTGCCATATATTGCTGACATGGTCTGCTGATATCCTGTTTGTGTTCTCTTCCAGGGAGATGGCGCGTCAGCGTAACCCTGCCTACTCTGTGGCGGAAGACGAGGAGATCCACCAGAGCCTGGTGCGGGAGTATGACATCCTGTTTTCCCGCACCAGTCAGAATCAGCAGGAGAGGGCTGCACTGTGGCAAGACCTTGTCCGTAGGGTAAATGATATTGGCACGCATAACAGGACATATGAGCAGGTACGACATCACTGCAATGATTTAATCCGAAGTGTCCGTCAGCGTGCATCAGATATCCACAGGCAACAGGTCGCCACAGGAGGTGGGGTGGCCACACATCTCCCCCTCACCAGACTGGAGGGGCTACTCCTAATTGTTGTGGCTCCAGCCCCGGAACACCAACAGCAGTACACCTGCATTATGATGGAGGCTGGTTTCACACAGCAGCATGACATGGAGCGTACAGGTAATATGCCATATGTACACTTGACTGTTCTGTACACTGTATCATATGCAATATCAATGGCACAGTTGTGCCCACTGACATTAATCTCATCATTTCTGCAGGTCCCTCTGGGGTTACAGCAAGGCAGGCCATCCATGCTGGTGAGTGTGTTTAACATAACCTATAATAGTCCTGATAATGCTAGTAACAGTAGTGTAACTCAGTAGTGCTCTGTGTGTATACTGCGGGGTGTGCATGTGTGCAGGTGTGCCTGTGCCCATGTGTGCATGTGTGCATGTGTGCAGGTGTGCCTGTGTCCACGTGTGCATGTTTGCATGTGTGCCTGTGTCCATGTGTGCATGTGTGCATGTGTGCAGGTGTGCCTGTGTCCACGTGTGCATGTGTGCATGTGTGCCTGTGTCCACGTGTGCATGTGTGCATCTGAGCATGTGTGCATGTGTACATGTGACCACGTGTGCATGTGTGCATGTGCCCATGTGTGCATGTGACCACGTGTGCATGTGTGCATGTGTCCATGTGTGCATGTGTCCATGTGTGCATGTGTGCATGTGTCCACATGTGCATGTGTCCATGTGTGCATGTGTGCATGTGTGCCTGTGTGCATGTGTCCATGTCTGCATCTCTGCATGTGTGCCTGTGTCCATGTGTGCATGTGTGCCTGTGTCCACGTGTGCATGTGTGCATGTGTCCATGTGTGCATGTGTGCATGTGTGTAGAAGTGCATCACTGGTAACAATGTCTGGAGACTGTAAACTGTGTTTCCTGTCTTCCTCCCACAGGTTCTGGGGCTGCTCTGGTGACCTGCAGCAGGGAACCTGAATCCTGTGCCACGGCTACTGGTAATGATGATATTTGTGTAATGGTACAGGAAGGTGTGTCAGGGTTTGCCATTGGTCAGCCAATTGACAGTACACAGCTGTCAACCCCATCATTGCGCACAGTCATCCTGCCAGTACATCCTTTGTCACCATTGTCCCTAGGTGATGGACAGGATACAGTGGGCATAGACCAGGGTAATGTGGTACCTGTGGCACATGCGTCCCCACACAGCAGCCATGGGCAGGGTCCTCCGATGGTACCACACAGACAGTTGCCCATGGATTCTCTTGGGAGCATCCGTGGGCGTACTGCCTCTGGCCGACGTGCCCAAAGAGGTCTGTCAACCTCAGCTATGTTTTGGACTGTCATGCAGGCACAGTCACGTATGGAAAGGTACACCAGACAGGGTCTGAGGGAGCTGAGAGCATGTCGCACAGCCATGACAGACAGTATGCATGACATTGCGAATGCTATCCGTAACTTCACCGATGTCATAGACAGACATTGTGGGAACATATTACAGCAGTTCCACAACCAGATGTCCATGAGCCAGGGCAATGGTGGGCGTTTGTGGCATTGACGTGGCCGTATGCTGGCAGCAGCAGCAGCTGGCAGTCGGTGCGGATGACAACAGGCTCGCGCATGCCTCCATAGTGCCAGCAGCAGCCCCAGCAATGCTGGGTCTGTGCTGTCATTGGAACGCCCCAGGAGACCACGTGCACGTGGCTCTGGACAGTCCCAACAGGGACTTGTGTCCAGTCAACACACTCCCGCTTCTGATGACAGTACCCAGTCTGGCTTAGTACTGGATACGGTCCGTAGCACCCCTGCCAGGCACAGGTACTGTGTCTGTGCACACAGACACTGATCTGTATGGCCTGCCAGGTGCAGTCTGTGGCTGTCCACAAATCCCTGTATATGGCAGCTATGAGGTGGAACTGTCTGCGTGCATACACACATGCGAAATGTTAACACCTTGGGTGACCACATACACGCACACACTGCACCAACACTGCCCCACCCTGTACTGCTGCCCCTCACCAACACACATACACACACATGTCAATTGGTGGTATCAGTGGCTGACTCAGGCATACCTAATCCACACCCTGTGCATATGATGACACTGTGCCACCTCCTGCAATCTCCAACATCATTGCAGGAACAGGTAAACACGTTGCTGATGCACAGGGTGACTACATAGAAGTGTATTAGTAGTATCATGTTGGTAACAGTACAGTGTGCTGCTATGACTGTGTGTTTATCCCAGCATGCCTGCTGCAGTAACTGTATGAATGTCCTGAATTGTTATTTGCACCCATAGTACATACCAAAGTATAACAGCTGCACATAATTGCATGCCGGTGGTAAGGTTGTCAACAGATAGCCGCATACATGGGTAGCACAGGGGGAAAGCTAACGCAGTAGTGATATGCAATGGTGGACATGTACAGTAATGGTGTCAAGTTGCCCACAACGTCTATGCCATGTGGATGTTCGCACATGTAGATATGTGTGCAGTACCAATGTGATCCAAATCACAAATAACTATGACATAATATCAGTTCTACCATGGGCATCTGCGCTGTGTGTTCCTGGGTACATGTTGATAGTGCCTACATATTTGCATTGTTACTTACTGTTATTGTTACCCCTTCTTTGTTGTACAATGCACTACTTCCAGCCCTGTTTACTGTAGCTTTGTTTGCATGCATGTTCGCTTGGGGTTCCCTGGAACACTGCTTACACCTACAATGCAGAGTTACAGTGCTTCTGTAGACTTCTAGTGACATCTGCATAGCGTACGATATGTATGTCAACTTTACACATGACAGAACGTCACTGTCTGTCCTGTACGCATGTACGTTGCCTGTGACACATTGCACACGTCTTACCTGGCATTTACCCATGTGTGCAGTCATATATGTCAGTGCTATGAAACAGTAGTGGTACACCCACACATACACACCTTCAGTATGTTGTTCCCCATTGGCCCTATGTGTTGGTACTCACCATGGCAATCACACTACTAGGGTAGCATGTGCAAAGGTAACCTGTGAATCGCCTCTATGGTTCAGTTGTGGTTTATGTGAGTCATGTGTCAATGTCACAGCTGCTACATGTATGCAGTCAGCCATCACCCTTGGCCAGGAACGTACAACACATGTGTGGGATGCCACCACACAGCCAATCTGGGGACTGGGCTCTCTGAACCCAGTACTGCCATACCATGTCAGGTGGCATGTCATATATACTACATCCTGGACAAACGTCAACCCCAATCCCTGCTGCTACTATTGATAATACCCCTGAAGATGTTCCTGATAGTTTTGACCAGTTCTTTACTGAGACATTTCAGGCCCTAGCTAGCCATCTACCTCCTAGCTCCCCTGGTCCTGAAAGTAGCACCCTTAGAAACCTACTTGCGTTCAGCTGCCAACCAGTCGCCACTTCACTTCTCTGTACCTTGATTGAAATAATGAAACCCACTACACTTTCTGCTGATCAACTCCCTGCCGAGTACCTATCAAAATCAGATGATGCTATTGCTTACCCCATCTCAAAGGTAATCAAACGAACCATGGTAGAATCTAAATTTCCCACCATCTGGAAAATGTCATATGTAATCCCACTTCACAAAGGAGGCAGCTCTACTGAATTCTCCAGTTATAGGCCAATAGCTATACTCTCTCTCCACTTGCAAAGATTATGGAAACTTTAGTCATAGACAATTTATGCACCACCTAATCCAAAATCGCATTACGGCAGACACTCAGCATGGCTTACGTCCTCATCAAAGCACTACTTCAGGCCTCCTAGCCTTTACTAACACCATAAACCATACTTGCAACACTAATTATATATCCTCAGCCCTCTTTTTGGATCTTTCCAAGGCATACGATATGGTTGATCACCAACTTGTACTCCACACCCTGCAAACACTGTCTAGATACTGGAGCCTTCCAATGGTTTCAATCCTACCTGCATGGTCGACAGCAGGCTGGCCTCTGGCAGAACAAACTCTCTAACCTTCTACCTAACACCCTCAGAGTACCACAAGGCTCTATACTAGGGCCCTTGCTGTTCTCCATCTTCATTAACGACCTTTATACTGTCATCCCAAAAGTCAGCTGTATCCAATATGCTGAAGACTCTACTCTGATCTGCTCAGCCACATCTCCAGTAGAGTTATGGTCAGCTACCCAGACCATCTTTAATACAATAGAAAACTGGCTTTCTGAACATCGTCTGATCCTAAATCCCAAATAAACTAAACTGCTGTTATTTCACCAACACGTAGGTCTACCGCTTTCACCGTTACCATAACATCAACTGATGGCACAATAATCTCCCCTGACCCATCTACTAAACTATTAGGTGTTATCATAGACAATAATCTTAAATGTGACCTACATGTTAACCAAATTATCAAAGCCATCAATAGAAAACTAGGGTCACTTTACAGAATTAAAGCCTTCCTAGCCCCTCCAGCTAAAGGTGCCATAGCTCGCTCACACCTTGTTTCAACCCTTCTGTATGCATCCCCTCTACTCTCGAATATGAACAAGACTGTACTTAACAAACACTCAATTTGCTACAACCACATTGCCAGGTTTGCCACTGGGCTGCCTTTTAGGACACATCATTGCATCAATCTAAATCAGCTTGGTTGGCTTGCAATACCCAGCCTAATACAGTATAACCAACTGATTATGGCCTATAAAATCCTCTATAATCCAGACAATACTCCTGCACTTCAAATATTATCACCCCCTATAACAATCCTAGACTGCTTCGATCCTCTAACAAACTACTAATTCAGACTAGCAAGTTTAATAACACAGCCGGTGATTCCCTCTTTGCAAACTCTGTAAGTAGATCCTGGAACTCACTTCCAGCTGATATTACCCTACTGTCCACCTTAGGTCAATTTAACACTAGACTCAAACAACATTTGTCACTTAACTGGCTATGTCAATGTATCAAGCCTGGCTAACTCAAATGTGTAAAATCTGTGAACCACTTTACTGTGTAATTTAATTTAATCCTGACTTGTGCTCAGGACTAACATTAACCTGTGGACCATGTTTAACTTGCTTACTTATGTAATCTCTGTAAATAATCTGTTTGTAATAAGTAATGCTGGTATTATGTAATGCTGTATCTGCTACCCTCGTAGCTTGTCTCCACGGGCCTCCCCTGGAAATGGACATGCATCCAGTCGGACTATCCCAGTCAACAAATGTAGGATAAATAAATAAATAAAATATATTACAGTGACTACAATACAAGTCAGACATTGACACGCACTGACAGCATGCTGAACACACTGGGGCATATGTGGGGACTCAGAATAGCAGCCTGCCTGGGCATCACACACCTCCGCAGCTGGCACACAGGCATATGTTCCGTCGGAACAGAGCACATGCCACACATGGCACGCACATCCCCTGTGCCACACACTCACAGCCTGTAGGGCTACACAACACACCTGCTACAGACGTGTCAGGTACCTGTCTTGTGTGCTGCACTGGGGTCCCGCTCAACAGGCTGTATCTGGTGAAGGTCACAGTGGTATGCCTCAGGGGCACTATGGTCCACCACAGAACACATGCATACAGGTCAGTCAGAGGCATGGACACATATGACTCACTCATTGACCATGCCAGTATGGCTGCCTGAGACATACCTCCCTGGACTACATGATAGGGAACATAGAATGGATCTCTCAGCATGTGGCATAAGCCAGTATGAGCCTGATGTTGGTTGCCAACATAGCCTCACCAGGTATTCTACCACTATATGTGGGAAGGGTGTTGTATGTCTACATTATGCTCAGTCTCCACTGTCATTCATAGGGTATCCACTGGCTGTCAACGTGTGCTTACATGCTAGGGAAGCCACAATGATGTGCAAGGGTCATCTTGCACGTGACACCCATGGCCCGATGTATAATGGCAAAGCTCCTTGGTACAAACATACTGCCTTATGCTGCAGGACATGGTTTACATAGCCACCTCCGTGGGTATCACACAGGTTAGGACACTAACAGTGCTGCTACACAACAACAGCAGTGTACACCGGAAGATGCATGCACCAGACACTGCCCTCAGCACGGTGAACTGCAATGTCTGTGCAGTACCAGATTCATGATTCATGGCTCACAGGTGTTACCCATCACTGACAGGTTATGCCCCATACCATGCCTGTCATCCCTACACATGTAACACACATGGATAGGGGTGGTATCCCAAGGTACCACAGATACACACACCTCCAGGTTGTTGGCACAGCACAAACCATCAGGGCCTAATCATGTGCAGCTAACAGTGTGTTGGACTGCCATCTGGTTCATAGCCTGGCACACACAACCCTCCCATACACAGGAAGACCACCTATCCTCCATAACAACACTGGCAATATGACAGTCTCAAGAACTGTGTTTATATGGCTGGACTGCATCCAGCCAAACATTGTGTGTGAGCATTACTGTAGCTACAACACACTAGTTGAAGGGTTCACAGCATGTGGTCACTGAATTGCAGTGGAATGACATGTTACCACTACCACAACAGGTGGGAACATGCAGCACCTGTACATCGACTACATGTACACTATATGGCCCAGACCAGATGTGTATCCCCTGATGTAGGTATTTCACCATATACACCCACACTGTATAGAGACATACCACGTGTGGACCCTGCACAGTAAGACACAGTCATATTGGTATACATTGCAAATACCATTTATCCACTCGAGGCATGTGTCAGACATGGTATCTACTGCAGGTCACAGGTATTTATGTGTATGTGTCACACACATGCATCATGTGTGCAATGCCATTGCTGGTTTAGGCAATGGCATGCATTGTTATGTACAAAGACCCACACAAGGTCATACTGTGTGACACAACCACACGTGGCAGTTGTGGGTTACCAAAACATACCTATCTGTACTCTGACAATGGTAATAGACACAGTAGCAGAGCACACTATTGGCATTACAGCCAACTAGCCCTGTTTGGCTGTGCTGATAGTGTGGTGACATCCCCTGTGTTTACTGGGGGAGTACGCAGCATCTGGTGTATTGTAGTATTTGCCAAAAGGATCTGTTCTCTCACACTTGCATTTACACACACCCTACTACCCCCACACACACGCACACTTGTCATTTGCAGGATTCATTTCCCTACCTAATTAAGTCATGACACGTGAGAGAGACGCATTAGCAAATTGCACTATTCGGTTTACTAGATAGTTCCTCTTCTCTGGCTGTACTTATAGGGTGCTGACAACATCAGTATTTTGAAAGGGTAATGTGCATCAGGTAGTGTGATCTCCTGATTGCCAAAACTAACACCTTTTTTATACGGAAATGTACACACACAAACTCCCCACATCCAAACACACACACATGCCATTTTCGGGTTTCAAACTCCTACCTAACTACATTACGATACTCGGGAGAGACGCATTAGCAGAGTGCGCTATTCACATTACTGGGAGGTTTCCCTTCTCCTGCTGTACTTATAGGGTGCTGACATCATCTGTGTTTAGAAAGGGGAGTGTGCATCCTGTAGTGTGTTCTCCCAGTTGCCAAAAGGGGCATGTCCCTCACACATAATTGCACACACACTAACCCCCGTCATCCAAACACACACACTTGCAGGATTCAAACTATGATCTAACTATGTTATGACACTCGAGATGGACGCATTAGCAAAGCGTGCTATTCGCATTACTGGGAGGCTTCCCTTCTCCTGCTGTACTTATAGGGTGCTGACATCATCTGTGTTTAGAAAGGGGAGTGTGCATCCTGTAGTGTGTTCTCCCAGTTGCCAAAAGGGACATTTCCCTCACACAAATTTGCACACACACTACCCCCCCTCATCCAAACACACACACACTTGCCATTTGCAGGATTCAAACCACTACCTAACTATGTTATGATACTCAATATGGATGCATTAGCAGAGCGCGCTATTTGCATTACTGGGAGGCTTTCCTTCTTCTGCTGTACTTATAGGGTGCTGACATCATCTGTGTTTAGAAAGGGGAGTGTGCATCCTGTAGTGTGTTCTCCCAGTTGCTAAAAGGGACATTTCCCTCATACAAATTTGCACACACACATTAACCCCCCTCATCCAAACACACACTTGCCATTTGCAGGATTCAAACCACTACCTACTTATGTCATGACACTCGAGAAGGAGGCATTAGCAGAGTGCGCTATTCACATTATTGGGAGGCTTCCTTTCTCCTGCTGTACTTATAGGGTGCTGACATCATCTGTGTTTAGAAAGGGGAGTGTGCATCCTGTAGTGTGTTCTCCCAGTTGTCAAAAGGGACATTTCCCTCACACAAATTTGCACACACATTAACCCCCCTCATCCAAGCACACACACTTGCAGGATTCAAGCCACTACCTAACTATGTTATGACACTTGAGACGGACGCATTAGCGGAACACACTATTCGCATTACTGGGAGGCTTTCCTTCTCCTGCTGTACTTATAGGGTGCTGACATCATCTGTGTTTAGAAAGGGAAGTGTGCATCCTGTAGTGTGTTCTCCCAGTTGCCAAAAGGGACATTTTCCTCACACAAATTTGCACACACACACTAACCCCCCTCATCCAAACACACACCCTTGCCATTATGCAGGATTCAAACCACTACATAACTATGTTATGACATTGGAAACAGACACATTAGCAGAGCGCGCTATTTGCATTACTGGGAGGCTTCTCTTCTCCTGCTGTACTTATAGGGTGCTGACATCATCAGTGTTTAAAAAGGAGAATGTGCAGCCTGTAGTGTGTTTTCCCAGTTGCCAAATGGTACATTTCCCTCTCACAGCCTTTCACACACACAAACCCCACTCACCCACACACAAACACTGAGCATTTGCAGGATTCGAACCCCTACCTAACTATATTATGACACTTGAGGGAGACGCATTAGCGGAATGCACTATCTGAATTACTGGGCATCTGTTTTGCACCTGTAGTATTTATAGGGTGCTGACATCTTTATTTCTACAGAGGTATGTAGATGTAGTACTACCTGTCAGGTGGGGGATAGCATATATATGCATTTGCAGCCACCTACGTCAGGGTCAGATATGCACATCGCTCTGGCAGGTTATGTTCTATACCATGCTTTGGGACCACAGGACCTGTAACACACAACACAACCAGTCCAGAACACCACACCCACATCCAGGACACACACTTAGTTTCCCTGGGAACAGTGCCGGGATATGCAGGTATTCACATACACCATTCCAGTTGTTAACATCAGGTACAGGCATATTGTGTGTGAGAACTACTCAGGCCTCTACCACTTTACCCTACAGCCACTACAATTTGTGGGTCCATGTGCTATGGCAGAACCACACACCACAGCCACATGGGTGAATACATATTGCACGGTCCAGCTACGCTGTGTGAACCACATAGCCCTCATCAATGACCTTAATGACTGCTTCAAATGGGTCAGACATGTTTAGGGGCTGGTTCTGCAGTTACAACAGCCACAGTGTGTAGGGTCCAGTATCAGTAGGTCATCAATAGCCTTCTGCCTGCGGTACATACTGATCCTTTCCATAGCTGTGCAGAACAAGCTTGTCAGGATCCTGGGGTGGTAGTTTGGAGTATCCATTCAGGCAACACCTTTGTTGTGATGGACCACTGTTGTTGTACACTGCTCTTTGGGTACATATCCTGTGGTAAGGCTGACATTGGGCAGTAGTGTGATTTGGCGTTCTATTATTCTTGGGGTCCATGTTGGCCTCAGCACAGGACACCATCACATACCTTTGCTGCTGTGTGTTCTGCTTTGCAGATGATGGCTGTTACCTCAGCATCTGCAATGTCAGGGGACCATCTGCTGGGATAGGTATTTTGCACTGGGGGGGGGGGTGTTTGCACTACACCTGACAGGTTGTATGTTAGCAATATGTGTGTGTGTTTGGTATGTTGTTTGTAATATCTGTGTGATTCGGAGCATATCTGTGGATGCCCAACATGGTTCCTACCATCAGTTGGGTAAGCCTTGTGATTATCCTTAGTGTCCTGTACGTTTTGTATCTTCATAGGTTCATGGGTTCATAGTAGGCTAGACACCCTAGGCCATTAGTAAGCCTAGCTAGAGTGTGTGTGTCTTTCGCCACCCCTTGCTATGTTCAATTATGGCCATTTATGAGGTTCTTCACTGTGCCTCTGTCTGGTCGTGACACAGTGGGGACCCCCATTATACATGTACGGTCATCCATCCACTTGGCAATATTCCTGTTGAGGGGTGTCAGTGAGGGGCTCTGCCTACCATGGATTGGGATCCTGTTTCTGGGTGTGGGGAGCCTATGGGTTATGTATCTGTCCCTCCAGCACATGTTATTTCATTATGTGTTGAGGTTGACATCTGTGACTCTCACATCTCCAATGGCTTTGATTTCCTGTGGTGTAGCATGTCCATTACTCCTGTGTTGGACATGGCCTTGTACAACATAGGTTCATAGGTTCATAGGTTAGTACTAGGCTAGCTGCCCTTGTGGGCCATTTTCAGCCTAGCCAATTACCCCATGTGAGAATCAAACCCTGCACCTTATGTTTGTAAGGTAAACACCTTAACCATTATGCCAACCTCCCACCATTATGCCAACCTCCCACCGGGATTGCAACAGACATACAATGCCTCTGTGTAGGCAGTGTGTGACTGCAGTCAGCTGGGGTGTCTACAGCCAGGCAGCACATGACATATATTTAACACCCTTTATCCTGTTGGTGGGGTAACTATGAGGTCTTCCGAACCACTGCAGGTGTCATGTACGGTACATCCCATATGAGTCATTGTACTAGATTATGGGTCTGATAAGGGAACAGTACAGCGGCACAGTGACCTCTGTTGATGTTGATGTGAATCCTTTCATGATACGATGTCCAGTATCAACAGTCTTCATAGCCACATTGGCATTGTGGGTGTCACATGACAGATTAATGTCGATCTGTGTCCCTAGGTCCCTGATTACTCCTTGCATACATAATGGTTTGACACCTATGTGGTACTTTGTGTACCTTGTCTGGTATTTGGTGGGACATTCATACTGTCCAGTGTCTTCGGATGTCTGGGTGGAGTTCTTGTGTGTGAGAGTGTGGTCTGTCGCATGCTACAGACTGTACAGCAGTTTTGACTACAGTTATGTGCACATGGGTGGTGTCCACTCCTTTGTGCATTGTCAGTTACCTGGCAATATGGGTGTCTGTGCTGCATATGGATACTCCCCCTCCTTTGATGTTTTGGTGCAGGTGTTGGGGCCATAACACATGATATGTGGTATAACCTAGTAGTGCTGGTGTGCTATCACTAGGCTTGCAGCAGGCTTCTGTCACTGGACAGACATCAATGTTCTCCATAATGGGAAGTGCCTCAGGGGCATGCATATTGCAGTTTACACATCTGGCATTGGTCAGCATTACCCTTATGTTTCCTACCACTTATGTTTTCTAGGGTGGTGGGTAGTCATTTTGGCCTTGCCTACATACGACTCTATGGAGGCAGCAAAGGCCTTATCCAGTATCCAGACACACACGGGTAACAACTGACAGCCATCCCTGTAACAGCAGCATGGCTTGTCATGCTTGACATCTCAAGCAGACACACATTAGACCCTCTTGGACTGACAGCTGTAACTGTGCCAGCTGTTAAACATGAGCATTCTGTGTTTGTACTGTGGCATCATTCTTGGTGAGGGTTGGATGCTGCACACAGCCAGTGTCATCCTGCCCTGGGGTACATACTCAGAAGGACCATCCATGTCTCTTTTGATGTTGACCAGGGAGGTACATCTCAGGTAATTCACACCAGCATGGACATTGAGTGCATCATATTTCTGCTTGCTTTGGGGTGACCTGCGTACTTGTGTTATGTGGCATTTTGTGGCAGCCTACAAGCAGCTTACTCTACCCTTTCCCTTGTTCAGTCTGGTGAGTGGGACACCTGTGTGTCTGCCTATACAGACACCTATTACGACTGTATCAGGCATGTTGTTTCTCCTTCTGGCCTGTGACTGTTTGGCACACCAGCTTTGCGTACTATTCGTTGCATGTGCTATGTTTGAAGGTTGTGGTTGCTTGTGATCTACTTTGGAGGCTTCTGTTGGTGTGGTGTGTTTGTAATTAAGGCCTCCTGGAATATTTGTCTGTGTTTATGTGTTTGGTTTACAGTTGTGGTAGGTCTATGTGGGACTGGGTTTGTGGTGTATGTGGTTACCTTCTCCTCCTGACTAGTGTTGACAGTACTGAGTTGTTGGAGCTCAACCTCTGGTTTGGATACATGGATGCATCTATCACATATATTTGTATTTATTGGGGGGTGTTGTGGTTGTCTGTGTACTTGGTACTGGCGTCACATTGCCTCTGGATTCACAGATTATACTTGTTGTGGCTGGACTTAGTGGATTGTATGTGTGGACATATGTTGTTGCCATACTACTGGTCAGTGATTACTTCCCATTTTATGTTTGCTCTATCATGTGGTAGCTTCCTCATTCTCTTGCATGGTTTGGTAATGGCTGGAGGCCAGCATGCCAGATGCCTGCGTGTATGGCATTGTGTGTTGTTGTTATTTGTGATTGCATACTCCAAGCATTCCTGGCTGTGTTCATGGAATGCCTGTATAACATGTTCTGTGGTGTGTCCCATATTCTGCACTTGCACAGGGCCTTTTGTGGATTCAACATCGGTTTTGAGGGCTGCAACCTATACTTTACACATGTTTTCACTGTGGTATTCTGGCCAGGGACTGGGGTCAGGGTGTGTATATCCAGTGTGATTACTCTATGGTCTGGTCTTACCAGTGAGGGGTACACTTCTCATCTTGCCATCCAGTGCACATGTTGCTGATTATCACATCCAGTATGCTTACCCCTCTTGTGGGAGTAGTACATTGTTCCTGGGCATTTTGGTTTATGTAATCTGGGTAATTTTCTCCTACTGTGTTGGTGCTAGTACAATGCTACTGGTGTATGTCTGGGTATTTTCAGTCAAGCAATAAAATGTGGTTTGGGGGGCTTGATATATTCATGTATTCCGACATAGGCCAGGTGCTGTTCCTGGTATTAGGACAGTAGTCTGCAGCAGGCTATATACTGCGAGGCAGTTTTAGCCATTGGTATTTGACCATGGCTATTCCATGCTGCTTCTTGTTGTGGTACCAACATGGGGGGGTGGTTATCCTTGCCATTTCTTGCTAGTCACCCTCCTTTTGTAGCTTGTTCCATGTTTTGCGGCTGTACAGCACAGTATGAGGTGTGACCTGGTAGTGTTAGGGTGCTGATGTGAGCCTTGCCCAGTTCTCTATCACAGGACTGGTATCTACATTCTCCATACTGTGTGCGTTTACACTGCACACATCTTGCTGTTTATACATCTGTCATTGGGTAGCATTACATCTAGGTTCCTATCCCTTGTAGAACCTATGAAGGTGGGTTTGTGTTTTGAGACTTACCTATTCAGGGCATGCTGTGGGTACTGACAGCTGGCCAGTATCCATGGGGCATGGCATGATAGGTGCACGCCACCCCTAGCAGGTGGTGCATCATGTCAAGCTCCGCATATCTTCCCAGCCTGAAACACATTGGCTCCCCATTGACTGACTGCATTACTTCAGCCAGTTATTGCACTTGATCATCCCATTGTCATTTTGTGGCTTCATGCTTGGTGAGGGTGGATGTTAGTCAGGATGCTCAGGTGTGCATATAGTACATGGTGTTACATTACTTAACACATAGCATTCATGCCTCAGGTGGTGCTGCAGGGCTGCCTCTGTCGGATGCGCATATTACACGTCCCTGTACATGTTTGTGAGCAGGTCATGTCATTTTAGGCATCTATGTTATTATTTGAGTGAGTCAGAGGGGGTATCATTCCCGGGGTTCCTACTGAGCCAGTGTATGTGCTATGCGTTGCCTCTTTGCCAAGGCCAGGGCATACTGGGCACGCCTCCTTCTGCCTACTGGGGCAGGCTCAGGTTGTTCCTCCTCTGAGTCATGCTCTGCTTGTGATGGCCTTGGCAATGGTGGGGGGCTGTTTGGCCCAGCCCTATGCTGGTCCTGCTGCAGCTGTTTTCGCAAGATCATATTATGTAGCATAGCACATACAATGACAATTTGGGTACATGTAGTTGGTGTTTACTGCAAGGCTCCACCAGATGTGTCCTGACACCGGAACCGTGACTTGAGCAGCCCAAACACACGCTCTATTACATTACGTGTTTGTGCGTGTGCCTCATTATGGTGTTCCTGTTCAGGTGTGTGTGCATTTCTGATGGGTGTCATCAGCCATGGCTCCAGTGCATAACCTGCATCCTCCACTAGGTGTCCGTGTGGGATGTCCCCATTGGCAAATGTCTGGTACAGCTGCGTCAAATGCCAGATGTTGGAATCGTGATAACTCCCAGGGCAGCCAGCACACACATTCATTATTATGCCCTGGGCATCACACACGACCTGGCAGTTGATGGAGGGGAAGTCCTTGCGGTTAATGTAGGCCCTACCCCGCTCACCAGCTGGTGCTTTGATGCGTATGTGCGTGCAGTCTATTGCACCCAGTACCTCAGGGTATTCTGCTATTTGCTGGAAGAGATGCATATTGCTGGCCAATACCTCACGGGCATTGGGGAAATATACATGATCACCGACATGTGCTGACATGGCATCCAGGTCTGATGAAGCAACTTTGGTTGTGAAAGCGCTTACCACTTTGTACTTTGCTGTGATTAAACGTTTGCTGTGTGTTATCTTGGTGCATTTTTTACTTTTTACTTTTCATTTGGATATCCCCATCATATCGCCAGTTGGTCTCTGGAAGGTACCTGTTGCTAGTATTCTTAGGCCAACACATACCTTGGTTTCCACTGGGATGGGTTCCCCTCTGTTGGTTCTGTGTGTGAGGCATGGCCTGCACAGCACAAAAATTTGCTGCAGGAACTCTCTGTCCACTCTATAGCGCTCTACTATCTCCGGCTCATGTAACCCATGGTAGGTGACCCTGGGCCTGTACACTCTTCTCCCTCTCCTCACTGTGGGTTGTCTGGCACCATCTGCATTGTCACCACCCTCAGCAAGTCGTCTATGTCTCATTATGACAGCTATGGCAGCCCCTAACATTTCTGCTCTGAGTTCAGCTTTTTCAGTTTTGACTTCTATTAGCTTAGTCCTGTCTTGCAGTGTCTCTTAAGGGAAACATCCTGCACTACTGTTTGCAGAGTTTTAAGTGCTGGGCTGGGCTACTATTCTGCCTGTGTAATTGCCTGCTTCTAATTGTTTTCACCTGCTAGCTTCAGCAGTTATCCCTGCTAGCTTCCTATTAATTCTGTTGCTTCCTTTTTCCTCTCTGTTTCCTCAGGGGGGGAGCAACGTGCATACTATCTGAAACATGCTCACAGTGGCTTACACGTGCGCCCACATGCTTACACGGTTCAGAATCTACTTATTCGGGTTAAAACGCGCATACACCCACGCAAACACTGTTACATGTCTGCCAACAGCCTCCAACATACTCAGCCCGCCCTACACACGCGCACACCCGCGCAAACAGTGTTAAACATCTCCCAACACGCTCCCACATGCTCAGACTGCCTTACACGCACGCACACTGTCCTACTCGCGCTTCATAGTGTGCACACGTGCGCATGCACGCCCAGCAAAAAACTTTGGTGTAAGTAACAGTGTACACCTTCCATTTCTTGACTTTCCATGACTTATCTAGTGGCACAACTCTTTCCATGATCTGTACCTGTCATCTGTCATGTTACACTGGCCTCCAATGAACTGCATTTCTTTCTACCATTCCCCCCTGTGATGTCACCTATCTCCTACTCTATTCCTCCCCCTTATGTATCTCTTACACTACTCTGACTGTGCTCATTTGCTATGTGACTGTGAGATTCAGTATCCGAACCCTCATTTACATGAGATTGCCTACTAATGCTTAGTTACATGTCTTAGACTCAGCTTCCCCCCTTAGCAACCACTACACGGTGGCCATGTTGGTTTTGGTCTGCTGGACCCTGCATTGTCATTCCATGTATTGCATGAAACCCACATTTGTGGGTTTATAACCTTCTTTTTTATGTTTTTATACAGTGCAGCCCGTTTTATTTTGGCATCAGGTTGTATTGCCAATGGCCACATATCTGGCCATTGGCATGCTGCCTGAGTCATATGCAACCTTTTTTTGGAGCTGACATGGCTCTGTTGTGGAATTTGCAGAAATGTACATAGTTGTTAACTGAGTACATTTCTGCAGCTAAAACGTCTCCTACACGGACTGGTTTCTGCTTCGTGGATCTCTAATATACCTCATTTGCATACCTTTCGGATGCAAGTGAGGTATTTAACATGTCCACACCCAGTCCATGTAAGAGACGTTTTAGCTGGTCTCTTACACGGAGCTTAGGGCTGTTCCTGGATCGCGAGGCTTGCATGGAGTGATGCACGTCTCTTACACTCCGTGCAAGCCTTCGTGAATCCTGCCCTAAGTGTTTTTCTGTGATGTCAGAACTATACTACTGAATTATTTTAAGTATTTCTGTGTGATCTCTGAACTCTTGACTAGCATTGACTGTGTAGTAGAAAGTATTGTCTTGTGGTTTTAATTATTTATTATTAAATATTTTAAAACCTTTTAACTGTGGCTGGTTTGTGTAGAGATTATTTAAGCTCTAGAGTACATTGTATATTTATAGTGATTACTGTGCCAAGTCACTCTAATAAGCCTTGACTGTTTAGTCACATCTACCAATTGGATAATAATATTGCACAGTAATAATTGGACACCCTTTTAAGGGCCTTTGAGTAGTTGATAAATATTAGCTTGGTGGTGGTACTAGTGGTACTAGCATATAGTCTGGATAAAGGGGCACAGCTGGAGAACCTGTGCCAGCCGTCCCCAGAAGTGTCTATGTGGTTGTGTAAACTCTTATCTCAAAGTGTGTGTATCAGCTACTTGGGCAGGGACACGAAGCACTGGTTGGACAGAGAGGGTGCTGGAGATTTTAGCTTGCCCAGCAAGCTGAGATCTGGACCCCTATAGCTGTGCCAGTGGGAAGTCATACTGGGGACCTGGGGAGCAAAGGAGTGACCAGCCCCGGACTGACTGTGATCTCTGTGTGCTCTTAAGGTAAATTGCACTTTACTGTGTGTATTTGTTATCCTTTCCTCATATATGAGATGCCCTCTCTGATGTTAGTGGTGAGGATTAAGGCTCCTGGATTGCTGGGCCAGGGCACGGGTGTCACATATTAATTTTTTGGCAGTGGTAGGATATCCACATCACATATTAATTAGTTGGCAAATACTAATTGGCTTGTAGTGGTGTGGTAGAGTGAATCCTGTAGCTTGTGTATAGTGAACTTTGAAGGTGTTTTGTAGTCTAAAACAGCCATACAGTGAATACTCAGAGATCAGATCACAATTGTTTTATTTCTTTTTGTTAGCTTAGTTAGTCAGGGTGAGCAGGCAACATGTCAGCAGAGGAGTATGGAAAGCTGACAAGGAGCCATCTGGCAGAGATGTGCCAGGCTAGGGGACTGGTGCATGGAAACCTGACTAAGGCAGACCTGATTGCAGCCTTGGTTACAGCTGCATTAGAAAACAGCAACCAGGAGGACAATCAGACTGTCAGTGGAGACAATTCCATCGGAGAATGGACAGCTCAACCTTTCTGCAGTGGACTTAAAAATCCAGCTGGAGCTAAAGAGACTTAAGTTGGAGGCCAGGCATGTGGAATTAGAAACAAATGAGAGACTGCAATGTCTGCAAGTTGAGGAACAAGAGAGGCAGAGGCAGCATGAGAAGGAGATGCTGACTGTTCACCAGAGTCATGGAGGTAATGGGGAAGGGAGTAATTGGACCCCAGAAGCACAGAAGGTCAGTAAAATTCTTCTGCAGTTTAAAGAGTGGGACAATTTTGATAGTTTCATTCATATGTTTGAGAGGGTATGTAAACAGTATGAGGTTGACTTAGGGCACTGGGTACAGTTCCTGACCCCCTTACTCCATGGTAAAGCTGTAACTGTTCTGTCTAAAATATCTGATGTTGCATGTTTTGATTATACTGCTATTAAGAAAAGTCTTTTAGAACTGTTTAAGCTAACACCTGAAACGTATAGGAACATGTTTTGTGAGAATAGACGCAAGGCAGATGAAAGTGTGTGTGAATATGTTGCTGAATTGAGCACTTATTTCTATAGGTGGGTGAGTGGATGTCAGGTCACCACTTCTGAAGGGCTGGCAGACATTTTGGTGAGGGAATAAGCCCTTAGCACTCTGCCTGAGGACATGAGGATCTGATTAGCTGATAGACAATGTGCTACTTCAGATGAGTTGGGGAAGAAGGGAAACCTATACCTGGCAAACAGGGCAGCCCTGCACAGAATCTACCAGTAGCAGGGGAAGCCACTAGTCCAGGTACACGTCCAGTAGCTAGGGTTAAATGTTTTGGATGCAACCATTGGGGCCATGTGGCATATAGATGTCCACAGAGGCAAGGTGGGGAACCAAAGGTAAAGGAGGCAGTAAGTGGAAAAGACAAAATGCCAATAGTAGTTTTTTTTTTTTTTTTGTGGACCCACTTGTGATTGTTCCTCCTGCCATTTCGCTTTTTTTCTTTGTGCTTTCCTGTTTTTTTCAGTTGGTAATAGTAGGTTGTCTTGAGACAACAGGGGTACTAAACTTCCATCCCGCAGATGTCCTGAGAGGGAAGTATTTGTACAAGGCAGTACCATGTACTTATGCAGTTACACGCAGTCAGGCTAAGAGACAAGCATGTGGGTCTGGTAGCCTGGGGGAGACCCAGACAGACTGCATACTTGCAGCCAGGACTGGTGAGGTGGTTACTTCAGGGAGGGAGCTACTCTGTAGCAATGAGACTGAATGTGAGCCACAGCTGCTTGTGGGTGTACTGATTGCCCCTTGGATAGAGAGACTGCAAAGGCAGAGGTGAGTAGTAGTACCTAGGCTGACAGTGAGGTACCACTGTCAGAGGATACCAGACTTCCTGGTTAAGGGGAGCTGGGAAGGGTTACAAGGAGAGAGTTGAGACAGGCTCAACTCTCAGACCCTACATTGCAAGGCCTGAGGCAGGTAGCTAGGGAGGCACCTGATTCTCAAGGGAAGGGGGGAATCTGTATACTGGGACAAAGGGTTACTGTACAGTGAGTAAACCCCTGAGGGAGGGCTAGAAGGTGAGAGAATACAGCAGTTGGTAGTGCCTAGAGCCTACCATCTGGCGCTTCTAGCCATAGCCCATGATATTCCCTTTGCAGGTCATATGGGCATAAAATGTACAAAGATATGTATTATGCAGAACTTCTTTTGGCCTGGAATTTCCAGAGATATAACAGGGTACTGCAAGACCTGTGAGTAGTGCCAAAAGGTAGGCAAGGTAGGAGACAAGGTGAGAGCTCCTTTGATGCCTTTGCCTGTGATTGAGCAGCCATTTCAGAGGGTAGCTATGGATATTGTGGGTCCTCTGAATACCCCAAGTTCCACAGGAAAACAGTATATCCTAGTGGTAGTGAATTATGATACACGATACCCTGAGGCAGTGGCTTTGTCCTCCATTGAGGCAGAGAAGGTGGCAAATTCTTTGTTAGAGATTTTCAGCAGGGTAGTTTTCCAAAAAGCAATACTGACTGACAGAAGTGCCAATTTCATGTCAGACCTGCTGGCTTTTCTGTGGAAGTCCTGTGGGGTGAAGCACATGAAGATCACCCCCTACCATCCCAAGACTAATGGTCTTGTTGAGAGGTTAAACTCTACAATCAAGTCCATGCTATGGGCATTTGCAGATCAGTTTAAGAGGAAGTGCGACAAATATTTTCCCCATCTGTTGTTTTCTTACAGAGAGGTTCCCCAGGAATCCACAGATTTTTCACCCTTTGAGTTGCTGTAAGGTCATAGTGTGAGGGGACCTCTAGATTTAATTTGAGATGAGTGGGAAGGTGAGTGCAAGTCTCACAAGGAGTCTGTTGTGGCATACATCTTAAAACACAGGACAAGGCTCAGGGAACTCATGGGCTTGGCCTAGGAGAACCTGGCAGAATCCCAACAACAGAAAAAGGTGTGGTATGATAGGAATGCTTGAGCAAGAGAGTATGCTGTGGGGCAGCAGGTAATGGTTCTCATTCCTGTCAGACACAACAAGCTGCAAGCAGCTTGGGAGGGACCCTACAAGGTGGTAAGAAAGGTAAATGATGTTAACTACATGGTGGGACTGCTAGGCAGATAACAGGGGCACAAATTGTACCATGTTAACATGATGAAACCTTACCATGATAGGGAGGCCCTTGTGCTGTGCATTTGCAGTGGATTGCAGGAGGAGTCTGAGGGAGCTCTGGGGACTGATCTCCTCAGTGAGGCTCAGGCTGACACCTCAGTAGAAGGAATAGCAATGTCCCAGCAGCTATCTCCTACCCAAGTTTGAGAAATCTGAGCAGTGATGCAGGAATTTGGGGCATGTTCACTGGGAAACCAGGGTGCACCCACCTGGTGCAACACCAGGTGGATACAGGACCCCAAAGGCCTATTAGACAGGCCCCTTATAGGGTGCCTGAGAGAGTCAGACAGACTCTGAGGGAAGAGGTACAGGAGATGTTGAAACTAGGGGTGAGTTATGAGTCCAACAGTCCCTGGGCCTCCCCAGTGTTGCTGGTGCCAAAGAAGGATGGCAGCACCAAGTTCTGTGTGGACTACAGGAAATTAAATAGTCACACAGAGTCGGATGCTTACCCCATGTCTAGGACAGATGAAGCATTAGAGCAGCTGGGTGGGGCTAAGTAACTTACCACCATTGATCTTACCAAGGGTTACTGGCAGGTGCCCTTGACTCCAAGCGCTAGAGAGAAGTGAGCCTTTGTGACTCCTTTTGGCTTGTATGAGTTCACAAAGATGCCCTTTGTGATGAAGAATGCTCCAACGACTTTCCAGAAGCTCGTAGATAATATCCTAGCAGAAGCAGGAGGGTTTGCACTTGCTTACCTAAATGATATTGCTATCTACAGTCATTCCTGGCTAGAGCACTTTCAACATATCAAGGAGGTGCTGACAGACTACAGAGGGCAGGTTTGACCATTAGGCCAAGGATATGTCAAGTGGATATGGCGGAGGTCTCCTACCTAGGACATAGAGTGGGGAGCGGTAAGATAAGGCCAGAACCTGCCAGAATGGAAGCCATTCAAGCATGGCCTGCACCTGTTACTTAAAATCAGGTGAGGGCATTTTTAGGGACAGCAGGGTACTACAGAAAGTTCATCCCCAGTTATAGTACCATAGCTTCTCCCCTCACAGACCTGACAAGGAAGAACAGGCCAGATAAGGTAGTGTGGACCCCAGCATATCAGCAGGCATTCCAGAAGCTTAAAGAAGCTTTGGGAGGACCCCCTGTGTTAGCCAGTCCAGATTACAGCAAATAATTTGTTCTGCAGGTGGATGCTTCAAACCAAGGGGATCGGGGCTGTACTTAGCCAGATTTCTTCAGAGGGGGAAGAGCACCCAGTGGTTTATCTCAGTCATAGGCTCCAACCCAGGGAGGAATGCTATGCAGCTGTAGAAAAGGGATGTCTAGCCATAGCGTGGGCATTGCAGAAACTTCAGCCTTATCTGTATGGAAGGAAATTCACTGTTATGACAGATCACAACCACCTAACATGGTTAAACAGAGCTAGCCAGCAAAATGCTAAGTTGCTAAGATGGAGCCTAGGGTTGCAAGCATATGATCTGTCAGTGCAGCACCGCAGTGGGAGTAGCCATACCAATGCAGATGGAATCTTAAGACAGGGAATGGGGTGAGGTACACCCAGATAGACCTAACCCTCTCAAGAGGTGTTTCTTAAGGGTCACTTGAAAAACTAGCTTGAGTTCCCCGGGGGGGGGGGGGGTGAAGACTGATAGAGATGGGTGAAGGCTGCCAGCCTAGCCAGATAGAATTGTGCAAATAATTCTGTCATTTGTAAATATGAATTTAAACTACAGGCTTGTTGTATTAAAGGTAAAGAAATACTGTTACATGTGGAACTGGAAATAATGTGACAAGTGTGCACTCTACTGACCAAAGTAAAGCATGTAGTGACCCTTTGAAGTAGCAGTGGTGCCGAAAAGTCTAGATGAAGAAATCTATTGTTTTAACCAAGAGTTAAATTGCTAGATTTAAACATGCAAATGTATTTTTATTGCTCTGTTCCTGACCAGCTGCAAGATAACAAAAGGGAGATGTTAAGAATGTAAATGCAGTTAATGTGTGGCTTGGGAACACCAGGAAAGTGTAAAAAGATGATCTATCAGAAATGCAATAACAATTTAAACAGAGAGAATCAGAAGACATTGAGCATTTTTATCTTGATCATCCAACTCACAGCACTGCCTCTTGCTCACATGTAAGTTATTTTAGACTTAAGGTTTCTTTTAGATATAGCTAGAAAGATTAGACTAAGTGTTTTTCTGTGATGTCAAAACTGTACTACTGAATTATTTTAAGTATTTCTGTGTGATCTCTGAACTCTTGACTAGCACTGACTGTGTAGTAGAAAGTATTGTCTTGTGGTTTTAATTATTTATTATTAAATATTTTAAAACCTTTTAACTGTGGCTGGTTTGTGTAGAGATAATTTAAGCTCTAGAGTACATTGCATATTTATAGTGATTACTGTGCCAAGTCACTCTAATAAGCCTTGACTGTTTAGTCACATCTACCAATTGGATAATAATATTGCACAGTAATAATTGGACACCCTGTTAAGGGCCTTTGAGTAGTTGATAAATTTTAGCTGGTTGGTGGCAAGTGGTGCTACCGTATAGTCTGGGTAAAAGGGCACAGCTGGATAACCTGTGCCAGCCTTCCACAGAAGTGTCTATGTGGTTGTGTAAACTCTTATCTTAAAGTGTGTGTGTCAGCTACTTGGGCAGGGACACGAAGCACTGGTGGGACAGAGAGGGTACTTGAGATTTTAGCTTGCCCAGCTAGGTTGAGATCTGGACCCTATATCTGTGCCAGTGGGGAGTTTTATTGGGGACCTGGGGAGCAAGGGAGCGACCAGCCCTGGACTGACTGTGATCTCTGCTCTTAAGGTAAATTGCACTTTACTGTGTGTATTTGTTATCCTTTCCTCATATATGAGATGCCCTCTCTAGTATTAGTGGTGAGGATTGAGGCTCCTTGATTGCTGGGCCAGGGCATGGGTGTCACATCCTTGTCCTAGACAGTCATTAATATCCAGCTGATGATTTTGCAGAGTCTGAAAATGTGCTTCTGTAAGTCCTACCCCAGTTGTATCATTCACAGGCTCATATCCCAGAAAGTGTTCTTCAACTGTGGCTGCAGTCCTTGAAATATCCACATACCTAACTAATACAGTTATTTGCTTTTGATTGCTGATGTCTGGCATGCAGTGAAGAATCACAACAAAGTACCTAGCATCCTTCACCTTCCCTGCAATGGTCCTTAAAATGGCATTTGCAATCAGCTGGATAATTTCGTTCTGTATGTCCTTCCCAAGATAATGATCCATTACTTCTTTATTACTAATATGATGCACCAAAGCAATGAATGAGGACAAAATCATTCACACTGCCTACCTTGACCTGGCCAAGGCATTTGACACAATACCCCACTCAGGCATTGTTGACAAACTCAAGAGGTTAGGTACAAACATGTATGTCACCCAGTGGATAGCCAACTGGCTCAAAGACAGGACCCAGGAAGTTAGAATTGGGGAGTCCACCTCTATAAAGAGGCCAGTCACAGGTGGAGTCCCTCAGGGATCAGTCCTTGGACCTCTCCTTTTTGGTATTTAATTCTTAGATGTCAAGGCCAATGGTAGTTGTCTCTGGCTGACTAAATTTGCAGATGATTGCAAATTAGGAGCTGTCATTGAATCTCACACTGACATAAATGTTCTCCAGGAGAGGCTGACACAAGCAAACAGCTGGCATCAGAGCCATGAACTAAAACTAAATGCCAAGAAATAAAAAAAGCTAATAATTAGGGATCGAAAATCATACTACAATAAACTTCAGTCAGAAAACTTATCCAACCCAAGAAAATTCTGGGACTCTGTCTACTTCCTTCTCCACCCAGGCAATAAAGATAATCCATCCCCTAACCTAAACCTTACTGATCTAGAAAATGCCTCTAACTTCAGTACTTTCTTCACAGAATCCATAACTAAACTCACCACCAACTTCTCTCACCACTCTCAACCTCCTCCACCAACCAATCCCTCTACATCTCCACACAATATGATTACCCCTACTCCTACTTTTAGCTTTTCTCCTGTCTCTATAAGCAAAATAAAGAAGCTTCTCCTTCAACTCAAACCAACCTCCCCTACTCCAGATAACCTACCCACAACTTTCCTCAAGTTGTCTCCAGACAGCATTGCCCATCCCATCTCTATCTTAATAAACTGATCCATACTAGATTCATACAGTACATCCCCTTACTATGGAGACACGCCTTCATCATTCCACTCCATAAACGAGGCAAAAACACTGACACCTTTAATTTTTGGCCCATAGCCATCCTATTCCCCACTATCAAAAATCATGGAGAAATGTATTCAATCCCAAATTATGTCCTATATGATCCAAAACAACCTACTAACCCCTACACAACATAGTTTCTGTTCCGGGCATAGTACCATCACTGCCTTCCTCTCCTTTGTGGACTCCATAAACCTTGCTCACGACTCTGGCAAAATAGTTTCTACTTGGTTCCTTGACCTCTCCAAAGCCTTTGATACCATTTCTCACCCCTTACTATTATCCCAACTCTCCTCTCTCAACCCCCCCCCCCACCATCACCTGGTTCACCAGCTACCTCTCTGAAAACACAGCAAGCCGTCAAATGGAAAAACTCACTCTTTTCCTTTCTACATACCCCTACCGGAGTCCCCCAGGGTTCCATCCTAGGCCCCCTCCTCTTTAACATCTTCTCTCTGATGCCACACTAATTCAGTATGCTGACAATTTGACCAATGTTTGTACAGCAGACACCCCCTCCGACCTACTTCACAAAACTCAGTTAGCCTTCTCTAATACAGAATCATGGATACATAGTAATCACCTCACCTTAAATGCCAGTAAAACAAAGTTAATGATCTTCTCCCTATCCAAAAACACCAATATAGACAAAAGCTCTTTTATGGTGACTGTTCAGAATAACAGCCCCATAGAAACAGTATCACATACCAAACTGCTCAGTGCCATAATTGATGAAAATCTAAAATTTGACATCCATATCCAAACTAATATCAAAAAACTCACCAAAAACTAGATCTCCTGTATACACAAGATCATTATCTTACCCTCTCCACTAGACACACCCTTGTCTCTACTTACCTTTTTCCCTCTCTTATGTATGGTGCCCCTCTATTCACTAATCTTCAGCTAGGCTTACAGGCCAAGTTGGAAGCCTGTTACAATAAAATTTCCAAAATTTGCCACAAACTCAGAAACTCATTGCATCACTGTCTCTCTCTCTCTCCACTCCCTGAAATGGCTTGAACTTCCTAACTACCTCAAACTCCTTAGACTTATTACTGCTCACAAGCTCATATTCAAACCTTCTAATTGTCCTTCTCTGTCCACCTCTTTAACCCCCTACATTCCCAGCCACTCTCTAAGATCAGAAAACCACAATCTTCTAAACATATATAAGCCTCGTTGACCCCATGGCCACCTACTATTATTCTGCTCCTTAGCCAAACTCTGGAATTCTCTCCCTACCACCCTTCAAAATGCTCAGAGCAACTCAAAACTTCAAAACTCTTCTCCAATCTCACCTCCTTTGAAAGTGCGAATGTTCCTGTACCCCTACCACATAAACTCTTTAACACCATCTCCCATGCACTATATACCTCAACCTTCTATCACTGTGCTCTCTTACCCTTTGCCTCTACTTCCTCTCCTACCCTATACCTCATACACTTCCCCCAATCCACTCCCTTTCTTCACTATATACCACTTTTTACCGCTCCCACCTGACCTTTTTCTCTCTGTCCTCTCCTCATATTTCTAACTTTCAAAAAAAGCTTGTTTTGTTATCTGTATATAAATGTTTTACTTACATGTTTTTTTCATCTGAAATGCCTATACTTTTAATATGTTTAGACTACATGAATCTCACTTTTGTAAATAATTACCTAGGATTAGAAATGTTATGTTTTGTTTAATTAAATTGTATATTATCTCTGTATTTTTCACTGTTCTACTACTTTATTTACTTTTGTATAACTATTGTAAAATTGTCTATATCCTGTGGAGCTTTTCTCCCCGGGCCTCCACTGAAAACAGGCTCTTCCAGGCCCAGTGGACTATCCCGGTCATCAAACTGTAATAAATAATAAATAAAATAAATAAAGAAATGCATAATAGTATCCTTTGGGAAGTCATCTGTCCCTGGTAAATATTATATTGACAACACACCCCTTAGAGTTGACCCAGTAGTCAGGGACTTAGAGATACACATAGATTCTAGCCTTTGATCATCACATGTCTGCAGTGGTGAGGAAATTATTCTATGTTGCACAACTTATAAACAAATGTATTGCATCTAAGCCCAAGGAAGTCATTGTTCAACTCTATTCAACATTCATCAGACCTATCATTGATTACAATGCCCCACTCTGGTGTGTACCTAACCAGGCATGTCCAACAACTGGAACGTCCACAGAGGTTCTTCTCTAAAATAATACAGGGCATAAGTAATATGTTCTATGCAGACCACCTCAAGGCCCTATCCCTGTATTCTGTCTCCTACAGGCTTTTGAGGAGATATCTATGCCTGCCATACAGGGCATTGCCAGACCCCACTTTGGTGGACCTCCTGCATATTCACAAAACAAACATTACCAGAATTACCCATTCTAAAGACTTAAACCTTGGCTGTGATATAAACAGGACCTGCTGTAGAGATAGGTATGTATCTCAGAGACTACCCTGTCTATGGAACAGGCTCCCTATCCATGTGAAGCAGAGTTCCTCCCTAACCCAATTCAAGTGCAATTTGGACAATTGGATGGGAAACTGGAAAGTCATCCCTGGTTTGGCATGTAAAGGAGCTTAAATCCCAGCTACTAAACTTGAAATTGTGCCGTTGCCTTGACCACACATAGTCTTAGTCTGTCCTACTGTATAACCTGTTGCATCTCCTAACTTTTTTTCTCTGTTCGTAACTTCTGCTTAAACTAACCTCCTAAACCCTCAGCTCTACTACTATAGCCCCCTCCCATTCTCCACACTATCTTTTCCCCCCCACTTCCTATCAATGTCTATACATTGTCCTCTTTTTGAACGATTATCTTTTTGTTTTTACTCTCATATGTAGTACATTTTAACCACTGCTATTAGTGCAACCCTTAATGTTCATAATTTTTTTTCTTTTGCTTTTCTCTTTATAATTACTTTTGTATTTGCATTGTTGTTTTTAATAGTTTTTGTCTTGTATGTTTACTTTTGCTTATGTTTGCTGGGCTCTTTCCCCTTGGATCTCCACTGAAATTGGGTTGCTTACTATCAATGCAATGCAAATAGTTAATAACCTTTTCGTTTCACAATTATTTTGTATTGTGATTGTTATTTAATATTTGTATATTGTCACTTTATCTTTACTTATGTTTTCTGGGGCTTTTCCCCTCTGGTCTCCACTGAAAATGGGTTTGTTTTCAATCTCAGTTGGACTAACAAATGTGAAATAAAAAATAAATAAATAAAATAAATGTCTCTAATGCAAACAGGTAAAATGTAAATGGTTCATCTCCCAAGCCCATGCCTACACTTATCAAGGGTGTCAGAACTTGTGAGAGATTTGGGATGCATGGCTAGGCTTAAAAAGGCCCTTGTGGTCATTAGCCTAGTAAACACCTATGAACCTAAATGTTCAGCCATGATGGAATCAAACTATGACAAAAGCTACACTTGGCTTAAGAAATTGTCATTGCCATAGGTGTACAGGGCATCATTTGTACCACGAAACACCATGTTCTGTTCTGCCAGGTACTGGACAATAGCTATAATGCATTCTAACACACCACGCCAGTGAGTTATCTCTTTTTCAGCCACTGCTTGTCTCTTATCTACTGTCTGCCTACTCTTTATCCTATTGTCCAGCTCCTTCCACTTTAGTATGCATGCTGTATGCTCTGGTGGTTGTTCATGGCTGTGTAAAGCTTTGGACATCTTTCTCCATGCTCTGCAACCACATGACCTGAGAAGATGGTTAGAATGTAAAAATAATTTGCATGCAAATCAAAATAGTGCATCTTTTGAGACTGAATATGTCAACCAAGTGCGTTTTGCTCTCTCCCCATTAGGCAGCACATGGAAATAGTTCCCCGATGTAAATTTTCTTTTCTGTTCATTGACTGGAAACTGTTGCAATACCACTTGCACAGGTCCATGCTAAATGGCAGTTACCCTAAACTCATCCCTTATCAAGTCTGGCCAAGTTCCTAGATCCTCAGAAGATACATCTGACACTCCCTGTAAGTCATAGGCCACATCTGCTGTCACTACAGAAGTATGGTCTCCTCCTGTATCAAACTCTGGTGATCCAGGCAACACCTCTAATAAAGTTGAATCGGCATTTGTTGACATAATTTCTCCCATGGTAATGGCTGTAGGTTCACAGAAGATAGCCTGTGGGGCAGCTGCAACAGAGTGGTCACTTTCTGTCATAAGGATGCTGGCTTCACAGTGGGCAGGCTGTAATGCAGAACCATTATGTTGTCCTCAAGGCAGACTTTTCCCTAATCTCCCCGCTCTGATGACCCAGAGAAAATTTTCATAATGGAACCCTGTCTCTTAACATCCTCATTCCTCTGCTGATGAAGCTTTCTTTTTCCTGCTCCTGAGAAATATGTATACTTTATTTCTAACTGGGAATGGTAGTAAAGCAGAGTTACTAAACATGCGCATCGGGTCCTTTTATCATAATGGTAGTAAAAAGCACTACATTTCAGGTACATGTTACACCACTTTCTTTGACCTACCAGGGGCTGCATAATGACAAACGTTAGCACTGTGAGCACATTCTAAGGATGGCATTTTCCAGATTACACAGAAACAACTCCCATGATAATAGTGGAATGTTAACCATCAGATTTACTTAAATGGACCCACTGAGGCACACTTTCAACTTTGAGGTGCCCATTGCCACAATATGTGAAATACTCACTCCAAGCTAGCTAACCACTGTAAACAATAAGTATCTTAACATTAGGCACAAGCTACAAACCTACAACCTTTCCTTTAACACAATGGCACTTGCCTCCTCTGCTTACAAAATGGAATCACTAAGTATAAGTCACTATTATGCATTATGCTCCAAGCATTTTCTACTGCATTGCACTAAGTCATAATAAAAGGAAATAAACCCAAACATATGGTCTATAACCAGGTAACACTCCATCTTGATATGAAAAACCACTGCAAAATGCATTCGGGTTAAGCAGAAAATCCTTAAGCTGCCACACCAAGTCAACTAAGAGGTACACAATCCATGGTGCAATCTATACCCAACAAGAAGTGACCAGTTGATTCATTCTTGCACTGTAGGCAGAACTGAAGAGAAACGAGGACCAGTAGGCAAAAGAACTACAGTGCAGGCATAAAAAACAGAAAAATGGATAGGGTTCCAAAATGTCTTCTTAGTATGAATGCAGGCACAAAAGAATGAGCAACCTAAGACTGGGCACTGTTCATAAAGACAAGCTATGCAGTAGGCACAGCTGAAATGTATTACAACATTTCTACTGACATGTGTTACTATTGTACCTCAGGCTGAAAAACTGAGTAACAGTAACCAGTAGGCAAAAAGTACTGTGGTGTAGGCAATAGGCACAATTGAAGTGTATTGCAAAATACATATTACATAATGACTTCCATTGACATCAGTTACTATTGTACAGCAAGCAAAAAGAGTGAAGAATGACTGACCAGTAGGCAAGAAACTTAATGAGAAAGGTCCAAATTACAGTTTTAAGTTAAATACCAAACACCAGAGGTGAACCTCAGCTTTTTCTACAAAAATTCTCTCAATTCTCCCCCCCAAACATATGAAGAGGCCCAAAAAGGCTTAACATATTGCTATTACAAGTTCTCTGGAACAGATGACTAAAGTCTGAAAGAACAAATGGTTAGGTAGAAAGTCACAAGTTTTAAGGGGAGCACATCAGACTATGAGGCAAGAAAAAAGTTATGGAGCAAAAAACAAGACATTTCCAAAAAATATTCCTACTTTAATTGCAAACTAGCCAAAATTCAGGAATGAAATTGCAATGATGGGTACTGCATAACATGTACCAAGTTTTCATACCCTTACCCACTACCTCTCAATCTCTTGGCACACAGTTTTGAAAAAAACAAAATTGGTTTTGTATTAGAACAGTACCTCATATTTAGTTCTGCGCAGATGGGGGCATGTGGCTAGTGATTGACAGGGGAAATAGGCATTGAAAAGCCCAAAGATTGACAGGCATGCTAATTTGCATGTGACGTAATGCATGTATTGCTGTAAAATGTTTAATGTTCAGGCACTATAACAACTTCAACCCCGTAAAGCAGCCTTTATTGAGCAAGCCAGGTCCATGTTACTAAGGATATCAAATGCAAACTTAACCACAAAATAAGTATTACTTTTTCTCTTTGCTTTTTGCATCCCCCTTGTGGGGATGCTGCACCCCCCATACCCCCACTACTTCAATATCCCAACTCAGAGATTGCACTACATTGAAGAAGCTGCTCCTGTCTTTCTTCACAAATACATATGAAGAAATGCATGCAGATTTAGTGGTTTCTTAAGTGTTACTATTTTGGGGTTTCTTACTTGTTGCTAGCCACAGTGCATGACTTACGAAGCATGTTAAAAGTAAATTGAGCTGTGCTGTTTAAGGTGCTTACTGTATACATTTCCTTGCTTTAATTCATGACTTGCTTCTCATTCTTGATTTCGCATTCCCCTATCCTGCTAACATTAGTTGCTGTATTTCAAGCAAAATGCTAGTCCTGTGCTGAAGTTGTGCAAACAGAATGCATTCATCAATATTAATTTCGCCACAGGAATGAATATTCAGCGAATTCAACCACCCACCAGAAACTGTTGTCCTGGAGCCATGGTTAGGGCAGAATTTGCTATGGCATATCCTGCAAGGTACTGCTCTAATACAAAACCCCAAAATCATTGGTAGGACAAAGGAGTAAAATCATGGACAAAAGCATAAAGCAAAGGGATTAACTATGCATTACGTGGAGGATATGAAGCATGAAGTCCATTTTGCTAGTAGCTTCATCCCTCAACATTATGCTACATAATCATTTTGTGAGAGAGGAACAAAGCCAGAGATAACCGCAGAACAAAAGCAGAACCTAAAGGATAGAGTTAAACATTGCTATAATAAAGCTGCATGAAACAAACCCACCACAAGACAAAGGCATTACACTAGGCATTTAAAATACTGGGCTTACGAACTAATAACAATGCTAGAATAAGATTTTGCAGTAGCATGTGTTGTATGATCCCACATTTTTGTGGAAGAACAGACAAAAAATAATAAACATGCCACATTCACAAATACCCTATGAACCTCCTAAGCTCTCAGCATCCAGACATAGCCAAAATTAACTGTAAAACAAAGGAGTAACAGCAAGGATAAGTTAAAACATTGATACATGCCTCTCAAGTGTACCTCATTATGAGGAACGTACCTCATTTGGGGTCTTAAAAAGTTCATGTCCTTGAAGTTCCACATTGAAACTGTCTGGCACACATTCAGTGATAGGAATTTTTTTTAACTGATATCCATAGTAAAATGAAATGAATCATATTAAGATAGATCTTTTTATATGTATAAGCAGCAGATTTCAGCCATCATATAGGCTCATAGGTTCATACTAGGCTATCTGCCCTAGGGCATTTATAAGCCTAGCCAGAATGCGTTTGGCTTTCGCCACCCATTTTAAATTCATTTTGCTATGCCTTTTTCGAGGTTAGTATACTGTGCCTCTGTCTAACAGTGACACAGAAGTGATACCCGGGGTAAACCTACGATCTCCCATCCACTCATCAAGATTCATCTTGAAGAGAGTCAATGAGGGACTCTGCCTAACCTGGACTGGGATTTTATTCCAGAGTGAAGGGAGCCTCTGGGTTATGAATCTGTCCCTCCAGCATGTCCTATTTATTTCAGTGCTGAGGTTCAAGTCTCTCGAGCGCGTAGCTCGATGGGATTTGGATTTTCTGAGGTGCAGCATGTCCATTAATTCCAGGTTGGACATGGCTTTATACGTCAGGCACAGATCGCCTTTGAACAGGCGGTATGCCACTGAGTAGAGCTGGAGTTTCTTTAAACGGGCAGCATATGGCATCTGTTTGAGCCCTTTGATCCTCATGGTGAGGTACTTTTGGGGTCTTTCCAGTTGCTGCAGGGTTCTGGTAAGGTACATCCCAAAAGGGGCATTGTACTCAATTATGGGCCTTATGAGGGATGAGTAAAGAGGCACAATGACCTCCCCTGATCTAGATGTGAATCCCTTCATGATTAGGTGGGCTATATAAAATGTTTTTCTAACCACTTTGGCCACGTGGTTGTCAAATGAGAGATTGCTATCAACTTGGGTCCCCAGGTCCCTAATTACTTCTTCTGTACTTAATGGATTACCACCTATGTGGTAATTTGTGGGCACTTTGTTTTTGCCAAAGGGATGACTATACACTTTTTGGCATTTAGCTTGAGGCCATGGCTCTGGCGCCAGTTGTCTGTTTCTATGAGGCCCTTTTGGAGGATGCTTGTGTCGGCTGGAGAGTCGATTATGGCGTCCAGTTTGCAGTCATCTGCGAACTTGGTCAGCCACAGTCCTTCCGTGTTGGCCTGTACCTCCGAGAAATATATACCGAACAAGAGAGGTCCCAGGACTGAGCCTTGTGGGACACCACTTGTAACTGGTTTGGAGTCTGACATGGCTCCAGCAATTCTAACAATGTGGGTTCTGTCCTTGAGCCAGTTTGCAATCCATCTAGTGACATAGGGGTTTATATTTAAGCTGGTGAGCTTATCTATAATGCCCGAGTGGGGTATTGTATCGAAGGCTTTTGCGAGGTCCAGGTAGGCTGTGTGGACAACCTTCCCCTCATCAATGGCCTTGGTGACTGTTTCAAAGAAATCAACAAGGTTTAAGAGGCAGGATCTGCCCTTAACAAAGCTGAACTGGGTAGGATCCAATGTCTGTAGGTCCCCAATATCTTTATTTATGAGATCCATGATGATCCTTTCCATAGCTTTGCAGACCAAGCTAGTCAGGCTTATGGGGCGATAGTTTCCAGGATCCGTTGAGGCACCACCTTTATGGAGAGGGACCACTGTTGCTGTATGCCACTCTTTGGGCACATATCCTGTAGTAAGGCTGAGATTGAACAGTAGTTTTATGTTTGGGTTTAGCTCTTCTTGGAGTTCATGTAGAACGCAGCCCGGGACACCGTCTGGTCCCATTGATGCTGTGTTTTTTGCTTTAGAGAGGGCGGCTCTTACCTGAGCATCTGAGATGTCAGGGGGGCAGCACTCTGCTGGGATAGATATTTGCCCTTTGGTGGGGAGGGGGGGGGGAGTTTGCGCTGAACCTGTCAGCTAGGATGTTGGCAATGTCTGTGGGTTCAGTGTATTTTTTGTCATTTTGGACTAATTCTGAGCATATCTGGTAATTACCACCCAGGTTCCTAACATAACTAAAGAAAGCCTTGTGATTATCCTTAGTGTCCTGTGCAATTTTTCTCTCGAAGCTGGCCTTAGACAATTTTATGAGTGCCCATAGCTTTTGCTAATATTGATCAGTGATGCCTTCCCTTTTTGGGATTTTGCTCGATCATTTAGTAGCTTCCTCCTTCTATTGTATAGTTTGTTTATGGCTGGGGTCCACCAGACAGGACGTCTGTCTTTGGAGGATTGGGTCTTGGTTTTATTTGGGATTGCATGATCCATGCATTCCTGAAGGTGTTCATAGAATGCATTTATAAAGGATTCTGCGGTCTGGGCCGTATTTTCCACAGGCCCGGGGGCTTTGAAGGATTCCACCTCGGTTTTGAGGAGTGTGAAATTTGCTTTAGAGAAGGTTTTCACTGTGGTTTTCTGGGCAGGGGGTGGGGTCGGGATGTGAATATCCAGTAAGATTAGTTTATGGTCTGATCTTACCAGTGAGGGATACACTTCTGGTCTGGCGCATAGAGTCCCCATGTTGGTGATGATCAGGTCCAGTATGTTTTCCCCTCTTGTGGGAGTGGTAACAAGTTGTTCCATAGCATTTGAGTTTATAAATTCTAGGAACCTTTGGGCTAGGGTGTTGAAGCTAGAGTAATGCTCCCAGTCTATGTTTGGGTAGTTGAAGTCGCCCAATATAATGGTGTTTGGAGAGACCTTCATATTTTCCAGTGTTCTCAGAAAGACCGAGTGGGGTTCCTGGGTTTGGGAGGGTGGTCTGTAGCAGGCTATAAACTGGAAGGCAGTTTTACCCACTGTTAGTTGCACATGGATAGTCTCTGATGCTTCGTGCTTTGCCACCAACCTGGAGGTGTGGGTATCTTTGATGAATATCGATACTCCCCCTCCTTTTGTGGTTCGGTCCAAGTTTTGGGACCAAAAAGCATGGTATGAGGTATAACCTGGTAGTGCTGGGGTGCTCTCGGGAGCCCAGAACCAGGTTTCTGTTACTGCACAGATATCGATGTTCTCCATGCTAAGGAGAGTTTCGAGTGCGTGCATCTTGAGGCTTAGACTTCTGGCGTTGAGTAGCATTACTCTTAGTTTCTTATCCCTTGTGATACCTATGGAGGTGGGTTTGTCTTTTGAGCCTTGCCTAAAAAAGGCACTATGGGGTAGCAAGAGCCTTTGCCAATATCCAAAGCCCAGGGTGACAGGTGCAAGCCGTCCCTAGTGAAGCATCGTGGCTTGTCGAGCATATCATCCCAAGCTGACAGGCATTGGATCCCCTTTGAATGACACCAGTACTTAAGCCAATTGTTGAAATTGATCATCTTGTCTTCATATTGTGGCATCATTCTTGGTGAGGGTAAGATGCTACTCAAGGTCAGGGTCATACCGGCCTGGGCTACATGCTCAGAGAGCTCCTTTATGTCTCTTTTCATGTAGTCCAGGGAGGTACGTCTCAGGTCATTCACACCAGCATGGACAATGACTGAGTCATATTTGTACTTGCCTTGGAGTGACCTGAGTGCTTGTGTTATGTGGCTGATCCTAGCACCCGACAGGCTGCTCACCGTGACTCTCTCCTTGTTCAGCCTGGTGAGCGGGACGTCAGTGTGCCTGACGATAGAGTCACCTATTACAAGTGTATCAGGTGTGACCTTCCTAGTTGAAGTTGTTAGTAAGTGTTCCACATTTTGCAAGTTTGTTCACATTGTGGAGATGGGAGATTGAGAGCAATGAATTCTTATGATAAACTTAGCGAAACAGTGTTTGCATTAGCATCCATTAAGACGTCAATACATTCTGCAGAACTCTAAAGCCCCCCCCAACATTGCAGGGCAATAATTCTGGATGAAGTGAAAACAAAATAAAAACAAGACAAAGGCATAACATTAACAATGTGCTTATATATTGTGTGACCCCCACATTTAAGAAAAAAAAAATACCAGGCAAACATTTGAACACTGCAACATTCTCACAAACCCTAACCACGGTCCCAACCTCTCAACACAATAACTAAGGACAAAGCTAAAAATTATCATAGAACAAAGTCATAGCATCAGGGATGGTTACAAACATTACTGGTATACACAATACTAGCATAACAGGGTTTGCATTAGTATACATTAAAACATCTATACATTCTGCAACATTCTCACAGCCGCTAACTCCCCTCCAAATCTCTCTGCACAATAATTCTGGACAAAGCAAAAAGTAATAGAACAAAGGAGTAGCACTTTGGTAGTTGTAAAACAAACATTGTTGGTATACACAACAAAATACTAGTATAACAGGGTTTGTATTGGTATACATTAAAACAACATTTGTACATCTGCAACATTCTCACAGCCACTGTCCCCCCATTACCAATCTTTCACCACAATTATAGATAAAAGAAAAATAAATTAATGAACATTCTTGTGGAAGACTGACTAAAAAGACTACATCAGATCTGGACATTAGTTATTACAGATAAGCCTCCCTTTCTCAATCATTTAGCAGAAGAATTCTGGACAAAAGTAAAATAAAAATGTTACAACCACAGCCCCTCACTCCTCACCCCCAATCTTCCTAGCACAAGAACTGTGCACAAAAAAGTAATGCAATCATCTCCCTTGGTTACCTCACCCCTGCCCCACATAAAATAAATTTAAAAATAAACCCCAAACGTACCTTTTATGCAGTTGATAGAAGGCTGCTGCTAATCCTCTGCTCCCTCTTCACGATTATAGACCAGTTCAGTCCTTTTAAATTACCCTTAAAAGAACAAGGGCAGTTGAAAATACCTTGGCTTGCCCAACAGCCCTGATCGCTGCTGCAAACCTTGAATCCACCATCTGTCCTCCGTTCTCCATCTTCACATCAGTAATCCACAGCCCTGATCGATCTGCTACCAGTACAATGCAAAGCAAACTCCTCTCTTGAAAAACAAGAAGAGAAGTAATATTTGGTGCACATGTGCCTTTTTAAAGGCAGTTGACACAGGAACCAATCAGGTCCTTGCTTTATCACTTCTCTGTTAAAAAAAAAAAAAAAAAAAAAAAAAAAAAAAAAAAAAAAAAAAAAAAAAGGACACTTTTTTCTCCAGTTGCTGCAGCCAATCAGGTCCCTTGCTTCACTAAAAAAAAGGAAAAAGTTTTGTGATCATGCTGCGGGGTTCTGCATGTGTCAAATGCTGGCTATGTTTTAACCGCAGCTCATGCTTTATGCTTTCTCTCTCATTACTGTATCTTCTTCTCCTCTGACTATTTTATATCCATGCTCCTACCTACATTATTCCGTTTGTGGTCTATAATCTTTCTCAATTTAATACATACAGTGTATTCATATTGTTATTGCTATATTTTGCTAAATGTACGCTCACATGTATTTATAAACTGTTGAATCTTCTGCTTCTGTTCTGCTGTACAGCTGTTTGAAATTTTTATTTTATTCATCTGGAGCTTTTCTCCCTAGGCCACCACTGGGCTCCACCTAGTTAGATCATCCCTGTAAACAAATGCAAATAAATAAATTAATAAATAAAATAAATAGCATGCATATCAACAGTGAATGCATTTTACTACTGTAGAAAAAAAAAACGCTCATATGAGCAAATGTTCTTTTAAATAAAATTTTTGCTTAGCTGCCTTTTGTATGGGATCGTGTTGCAGCAGGGTAAGGGAATTTGCCCTTACCCCAATGCTGTGTGATCTTGGAGTGGCTATAAAGTCAACAGGAGGTATGTAGGGAACATCCCCCCTGAAAAAAATAATTTTAGTTTTTCATATTTTAATTACTTTATATTCGCTCTAAAGTGATAGCACTTTTGATGTTTGCTCTTGTAAATGTTCGATATTTAATGAAACACTCGTATATGTCATTTGACTGAATGCTGATGACTTAATCACAAATGGTCAAACACAATTGACTGAAAACTCATGTGACCCAATCTCAACTGATATAAAAGTGTAGATGTGGATAGGCAGTATGTATTGATTATCATTTCTGATCATAGGAGTTATTAGGGAAATTAGTCTAGAAGATTATGTGTGGATTGGCAGTGACCATTGTTATATCAGCTGTGATACAGTAGATGTTTGTGATTATCTTCAGCACTAATTCACTGGAAGTGGTGTTCTTTCTTTTCTCCATGGCTGTGCAAATGTGGAATTAGTATATGTAAGTAAGGGGATGTGAGGGGTGCAGGAGGTCTGCCCCCTGAAAAAAAGATATTTTATGCTGTGCTTGTTGTATAAAATGTTTTCAGCAATTGTGATTCAGTGAAATTAATTTTCAGTCATTTGCATTTAGTGTTTTGTGATTCAGTAAAATGAGCATATATATATATATATATATATATATATATATATATATATACACACTGCCAAATTATGGGTGATACAGTGGTGTAGTGGGTTGTGTTGCCACCTCTAAAGAGGTTCTTCAGTTTGGGTCTTTGCTGGGGTGTCTTCTATGTGGAGTCTCCACGCCCTCCCTCTCTCCATGTGGGTTTTCTGTCTCCGCTTCAGTTTCCTCCCCCATTCCAAAGACATGCAGTAAGTGGATCAGAGTTTCTACTTTGTGTGTGTGTGTGTGTGTGTGTGTGTGTGTGTGTGTGTGTGTGTGTATGTGTGTCTAAAGGAAGAAAGTAGTATCGGGGCTAGCCACTCAGCAGTCTGAATACTCTTTCTAGGTGATTTGGTCACTGTTGATGTGATTCCTCAGACCCATATAGAAATGGAAATAAAGGAGGTTGATATCAATTCCAATATATACTGAGTAATGTTAGCCATTTTCCAGGAGAAAGAACTGATGAATTGATAAAGAATGATTTGGATGATCTTATACTAGTTTGCTTGTTTGTTTATGTATGTATGAATGTATTTATATTTGTTTGTTTGTTTATGTTTGTTTGATAGGGTAAGGCATTGATCAACAATGATCAATTTTAGGTGCAGCCAAGGTTATGGAAACAATTGATTCAGCAAAAAAAAAAACTTACCAAGAGTTGCAAAGATACCATTTAGTAAGAAGCATGAATTTGATGATAACAAACAATGTCATAATATATTTACATATATACATTAAGAAGAAGAGAAAAAAAGGAAAAAATGAAGAAGAGAAATTTATAAAGAAGATTAGAGGGAGATGACATTGAAGAGGAAAACATTTGGAAAGTAGGAGGAAGGGGGAATGAAGTTGAAGAGGAAGCAGTTTGTGAGGAATGTCCTTACATGAGAAAGATAAAAATAACTACTAGATAAAAAACTGGGTTATGACTGGGAGGCAGTAATCTGCAAAGGAGGGTTTTGATTACGTATATTCCTGAATGCATACCAGTTCAGCTTCAGGCTGCTCAACCTGGTTGAGTTCTTCAGAAGTGTTAATGAGACCATAGATAAGAGGCGCACACTCAACGCTGCTTATTTGGAACTTTCCAGTGCTTTTAACAATCCCTAGCAAAGGACAGACAAAGCAAATCCTTGGAATGTTACTCATGGGCTTACCTTCAATGCCAAGCAATGTCATATAGTTTCCTTTGGTAGTTCTATTATCAGTACTGGATACCACAGAGATTAACTTTCACACACACACACAGCAATGAGGACCTGGTATTTATGTTGATAATGAACTCTCCTTTCACTACCATGAACACAACTAGGTTAAAAATACCTTGCAAACTTATCATCTATTGTTATCTCCTCATCGTCCGAAGTTATGACATCACTTTATTCCTTCCTTATTAGGCCCATTATAGAACATAATGCCCCCCCCCCCCACCTTCAGCATGTGCCTTGCTAACTACCAAGACCAATAAAAGAGACCTTAGCACTTCATAACCAAAAAGATCTTATGTCTCCTTAACCTATTCATCTGCTCAGTGCTCTACAGGCTTCTGATGAGCTATTTATGCTTAGTCCTCTGTGCTATGACCATCTCAACACTCTTTGAATTCTTTCACCTAAACAGAACCAATTGTAAAGCAAGCACCCATTCCAGAAACGTGTAGCTATACTGACGCATCAATAGCACCAGATGGCATAAGATGTACCTGACCAAACTTGTCTCCATTTCTGGAATATGCTGTCCTTATATATCATGCAGAGGACTATACAGAAACCTTTAAAACCAGTCTAGATGACTGGATAAAGGGTCACAAATTTTCATCTGAAAATGTAAGGAAAAATCTTTTTAATGGTGGTCAGTGTTAATCTCCTGCCAGTGGTAAGGGCAATATGGCTGAGCTACTCAATGATCACCTTGGCTGTAAGCTTAGTTAAGAACGTATGGACCTAAACAAGAAAAGTAAATGCAGCTACATTCATACTGTCAGACATACTTTAACATCTCCCCTGGTGCTGCAAAAAATGTCAGCCCCTAGTCACAGCCTATATATGTACAGTCTAGATTTGTGCAGCCTGGACAACAATTTCCGATTTTTCTTCACTTCCTTCATTATTTATTTACTTGATGTTATGATATGTAGCTGTGAGATTTCCTGTACTTGTTTTAGAGACTGAGTATGGAAACAGAATAATTTGACCTCATATTTGGAGTCTTATGGAGATACAACTAGGATTCAGAAAACTTTGCAGCAATGAAGTGAACAAATTTGCATGATGAGTGTCCATGTGCAGGGTGCATGTGATTCAGAGGCACATGCACCACTAGGAAGGAATGCTGAGCAGCAATGCCAGCCATAGTGTATGCTAATGGCCATATAATGATATGATAATGAGCAACATTATTAAAAATGATCAGTTAAGTGTATGCAAATGAGATGTAACAAGATGACAAAACAATTAATAAATGTATAAGTGCTACACCACACAGCTTCACATGCTGTTTAAAGGAACACTGAATCTCTGTGTTCATGCTAAAGGAATTATGTATAAATGTCAGGGTTCGCTGCCAAATTATTAAATATGTAATTACAACAATATCTTAATGCCACTAAGAAACACAATCCCCCAGATTCTCAAAAGCTTGCACTGTGTGCATGATTAGTGTAAGATGTAATTTTGCCAATATGGCGGCCGAGTGATCCATGTATGTGCCTGTTTGACGTGCGCGAGCGCTCTAGCACTAGTGCTGCACATTCCCAGCCCCCGTATGTAAATTACCCCATTTGCAGGTGAAAACCATGCAAATGAGGTAAATCTGCCATCCAGGAAGCTGGAATCAGGGAGTGCAGGACTAACGTTATATGCAAAAATGTACTTGGTTAGTAACTGAGTACGGATCTGCAAAATCCAAAACAAGGACATGACAGCACCAAATTAAGGCAGAATATCATTGAGGAAGCATGCCAATGGCCAAGTATAAGGCCATTGGCATTGCAAACAATACAAAACATACAAAACACAACTTTTATGATATGTCCGCCGATCACGGCTGTTGAAGCATAGGACAGTGGGGTGCAAGCGGGAACGGTGGGGAAACAAGAAAATAAACCAAAACAAGCAGTCTAATTAAAGCCAGTATTCCACCATGCAGGTCAATGGCAGGCACAAGACAACCTGGCCAGTGAATAGTGGTTGCTAAGGGGGGAGGCACAGTGTGACACATGTAACTATGCATTAGCAGGCAATCCTATGCAAATGAGGGGAAGGATAATGAATCCCAGATTTCCCCAGCATGTGAGGCAGGTCCCAACAGTGTAAGAGTATGAATAGCTGAGTGCAAGACTAGGAGGCAGTTGACATCATGGGTGGGTGTGTCAGGCATACTGTAAGCAGACTGGAGCCCTGTTGCCCGGGTATGGTCCTAGCTCAGCACAGCCAAGCTGGGGGGGGGGGGTGTTTAAACCTGCCTAGCATTCTTTACAAAGTGTAAGCGGGTGTGCGCACCATGCACCGAGAGTTACAGGAAGAAAAAAGAAGTTAAATCAGGAAACAGCAGCAGTGTGCACATCTGAGCACTCTGTTTGCGCAGCACGGCCCCGGGCCCAAACAGAAGGGCAATGGGAAGGGAAATCAGCAGTAGGAAGGTATTCAATGGCATATCTGGCAGGTGAAACGTATCAGAAGCAGCCAATTATACAGGCAGCAGCCCAGCCCAGAACACTACTATAAACTAAGCAAACACCTTCCCCACTGGTTTTTCCCACACTCTACACCACCGGTGTATACAAGCGGGGAAATTTTTAACAAACAAACCTACAAAATGAGAAGGGCTGCAGCAGGCAGCTTAGAACAACATGTGCAAGATGCTGAGGGTGGTGAGGATGTACATGCTGCCGAACAACCCACAGTGAGGAGACGGAGAAGAGTGTACAGACCCAGGGTAACCTACCAGGGGCTACATGAGCTGGAGATAGTGAAGTGCTATAGGGCGGACAGAGACCTCCTACAGCAAGTAGTTGAGCTGTGCCGGCCACACCTGACACACCAAACAAACCGAGGGGAACCCATCCCAGTGGATACAAAGGTATGTGTAGGCCTAGGTATACTAACCACAGGTACCTCCTAAAGCACAACTGGGGATAACAAAGGGATCTCACAGGCATCAACATCCAGAGTATTCCACCAGTTCCTGGATGCCATGGCAGCACATGCCAGTGAGCATGTATATTTCCTCAACACCCATAAGGTGTTGACCAGCAATATGCGTCTCTTCCACCAAATAGCAGAATACCCTGGGGTAGTGGGTGCTATAGATTGCACGCACATACACATTAAAGCACCACCCGGTGAGCAGGGTAGTGCCTACATCAACTGTAGGGGCATCACCTCCATCAACTGCCAGGTCGTATGTGATGCCCAGGGCATTATAATGAATGTGTGTGCTGGCTGCTCTGGAAGCTATGACGATTCCCACATATGGCATTTGATGCAGCTGTACCAGAGATTTGCCAGTGGAGACACCCCTACGGACACCTAGTGGGGGATGCTGGGTACACACTGGAGCCATGGCTGATGATGCCCATCAGAAATGCACACACACCTGAACAACAGTGCCATAAAGAGGCACACGCACAGGCCAGACACATAATAAAGCGTGTGTTTGGGATGCTCAGGTCACCATTCCGGTGTTTAGACACATCAGGTGGAGCCTTGCAGTATTCACCAGCTACATGTACCCAAATTGTTATGGTATGTGTGATGCTACACAATATGATCCTGTGGAAACAGCTGCAGCAAGGAACAGCATGGGGCAGGGCCACACAGCCCCCCACCAATTCCAAGGCCTGCACAGGCACAGAGTGATCCAGAGGAGGAAGAACCTGAGCCTGCCCCAGTAGCCAGAAGGAGGCATGCCCAGTATGCCCTAGCCTTGGCAAAGAGGCAACGCATAGCACATGCACTAACACAGTAGGGTCCCAGGGAATAACACCTCTCTCCGACTCACACATACAGTAAAAGGGATGCCAAACATTACACCACCTGTGCTCAACCATGTATAGGGAGTGTACTATGTGCATCCAACATAGGCAGCCCTCCAGCACCATCCGCAAGCCTGGCATACCCACAAGGTAAGTCAATCAACCTACCAAGTGCCAAATGGAGTAGAATGTGTTGTCACCTGTAGCTATGGTATGGATGTGAGCATGCAAGGGAACTGGGTGGCTGAATGTTATGGCAGCAGACAGTAGACATCCATAGTGGCACCCTAACATGTGTAACACATACTGGAATCACCATAGTAGCCAGTACTACACAAGGAGACAGAAGCAACTGCAGGAAATGTGCTGTGCGAAATGTGTGTCTATATGAACCGCACATGCCAGTCAGGATGGTTCACATACACAACAACAGTCGCAGCCAGCAGGACAGGTGGACACAACCCAAACAAGGCCTGTGCCATGGCCCCAGAATGATGGCTAGGGTTAACCCCACCCCCAGGCCTACACAGACAGACCACAGCAGGGCAGGCAGTGGGATGACAGTTCTGAAGGGTAGGATGTCAGACAATAGTATGTTGGGCACCCAAAGCCATGATCTGTAGTACACTAGTATGCCTCTACACAGCATGATAGTTAGCAATACAGAATGAAATGGAGTACATGACATACCAGTACAGTCATAGCAAATGTGTACAAGTGTTACTTGTGCCCCCCCATCCTACATAGCAATGTAATGACAGTCAGGTGTGCCCCCCCATGTAGACACATAGAAACAGTCAGGTGTGCCCCTACCCCCACTCCAGCGTAGAAAGGTAGTAACAGACAGGTGTCCCCCCATCCTGCGTAGAAATGCAGTAACATGCATGAGTAGGTATAATATGAGTGGAGCAGAGATGCCCAGAGGTGCCCAAGGTAGCAGGAAAGGTTGTAGCATGTCCACAATATGCAGGTCTATGTGTGGTAGGATAGAATGTGTTTCATATTGTGTGAGAGTGGTCAGTATGTATGCATGTCGAGGTAAGACCTTGTGGCCATAGCCCAGTACTGCTGATGACAGGGACAAGCCCACACAACTGCAGTGCCTAGGACAATCCCTACCAGCATACCACCTGCTAGCAGTAAGCCAATGTAAATGTATGGTGGTAATATGTGTCACCATCTGAAAGACTGACATGGCATGGCTTTTGGGCTAGATATACAAGCAGTACACAGGGGAAAGTACCCCAGACATACAGTATACATTGTATCACTGTGAAATGGAGACACCCTTGGAATTGTACATACAAGTATGCATCACAGCAACTGGTCCTGTAGTAGGGGATACCAGTGATGTCTGGCTGAACACCTGCAGATCACAAAGGAGGTAGGACTGATGTTTTGGGAAACAGCTGGTGTACCTGCACATGCCTGCATACCAGGAATTCCCCATGCGTATCTGTGTGTCAGATGCAAGTACTGGCCATAGCACACATGCACCCAGCCCATGCACACATCACCCACAGGTACCTCTTTATCCATATCCCAGCTGTGGGGAAAGGGTACAGTATGACCCCTCCTGTACATGGCAATAGTAGAAGACTGCAGCATGCAGTGCAGGTGTCCCATGCAGGTGTGTCTCTAGCTGTACGTAGCCCCCTGCCAGCATCCACACCCTGATCAAGACTGATAGAAGAAATTTGCATGAACACCTATCACACCTACCCTGTCACCCCAGGGGAATATACTGTCTGGTGGTCTGTGACTGTAGGTATGACAGAATGCAATGGCCTGCCACATGTTGCCTGCAGCAACACCTATGTCTCACACATACTGCCAATGCATGTGAAGTCATGGACAACCAAATAACAACATAACACACTCCACATAAGCCATATGCAAGGCCATGTGGACAAACCACAGTAACATGTCCACCATGTCCCACTGCATGAACTGTGGACCAACACTAACACACACCTGTGATGGGGTGATACCCCTAGGGAAAGTATCAAGAGAATGTATGCATAATGTCTGAAAGAGGTTAGAATAACAGAGGAGGTGGGTGGGTGCATGGGCAGCATGAAATGTGCAGGGTCTGACACCAAGCTGTGTGCCCACACTATCCCTGGCTGCAAACACATAAATGGGTGGCTACACACCTGCCCGTACACCACAATAGGGTTAATGCCCTGACCCATGGCCCCTGCCTCTGGGCAACCTCTGCAAATCTGTACAGCTGTGAGGCATTGCCACAGCAAGATAAGCCCAGGCTGTCTTGTCAATGGGTGTACAAGTATGGGATCCCCCACCAGCACTCTACCAAGGTGCTGAACCGGATACACAGACCCAGCAGCAGATGTCTGCAGCTCCCCCTCCAGAATGGCATAACTTACCATGAATACGTAGATGTCTGCCCACAATACCTGACACAACTGCAGTCACCCTTGTCCCCCAAGACAGCACTGTGAGCAAGAATGTCCACCTGACAGTATATGGAGACAGAAATCATCACTGTGTACAACAGTACACATGTCTGAATATCTCTGCTAACAGTGATACCATGCGACTGAAGCGGCACAGACACAATCACCTACAGTACACACTATCCCCTGCACAGTTTGTCCCCATATTGCCAAATGAATGCCGGATACCCAGCAGAAACACCTTGCTACCTGTAGGTGTACAACTCAAAGGTCTGCACTGGAGTACAAACTACCTAGTATTGATCCACACATTCTATACAGAAGGGCATACTGGGAATGCTCACACACTTAGAGAAATGAAGGCAATGTCAGCCAACAACATACTGAAAGGTCATACTGGGCATGCTCACGCACGTAAACAAAAGAAGCCCATGTCAGCAAACAACAGTGGACCAGACAAATCTGGCAGTCACAGATGTTAGTGCAGACACCCCTCAGTATGCACCACCCATGCTTTGCACTCACAGTGGATAGGAATACATGCATATATCCAAGGACAATACACTATAATATGCCAAACGTACACATACATAGATGTGTGGGAGAGAGTGACTGTGACAAGGATCCAACCATTATGAGGCTTGCCCCACCCAGCACACAGCCAAATGACTACAGACACATGATGCTCAGATGTCACTCAATGTAGACATTAACCACTGGTATCTGTCAGCATTACGGACTATGTGGTGGACGTGCTAGCTGTGCAACATGACTGTACAAGGAAGTAGTAATCTAGTAGCTGTATACATGTACCTGTGGAATATAACCCTGCGTGTGCTCGCATATGTTGTGTCAACCTCTAGATGAATGGGATATGGCCTAGGCACACACACTTCCCTCCCCATAGCCCTACTATGACAAACCCGCTGAGATCTACCACGTTGAAAAACACCCTTGGGAAAAGTGTAGCACATCCCATAACTGCATATTGCTGTAGTGTGATAACATAGCTAGGTAGGTGTTCTAATCCCTGACGTGGCAAGTGTGTGTGTGTGTGTGTGTGTGTGTGTGTGTGTGTGTGTGTGTGTGTGTGTGTGTGTGTGTGTTAGTGTGCATGTCTGTCTGTCTCTGTCTGTGTAGAGAGCAATGCATTTTTATGTAGCCACATGAATGACAATGCCTATACTCGACTTTGGCAAGGCTGCTGATGTCACCCACCCAGAAATACACCTCCGGGAAGGTTGTAGCCTAGTAATCTCCATAGCACGTCCCGTAACTGCGTACTGCTCTAGAGTGATAAGGTAGCTAGGTAGGTGTTCTAACCCCAGAAGTAACAAGTGTGTGTGTGTGTGTGTGTGTGTGTGTGTGTGTCTGTCACTGTCTATGTAGAGAGCAATGCATTTTTGTGTAGCCACATGAATTACAATGCCCATACTTGACTTTGGCAAGGCTGATGATGTCACCCACCTAGAAATACACCTCTGGGAAGGTTGTAGCCTAGTAATCTCCGTAGCGCGTCCCGTAACTGTGTACTGCTGTAGAGTGATAAAGTAGAAAGGTAGATGTTCTAACCCCAAACGTGGCAAGTGTGTGTGTGTGTGTGTGTGTGTGTGTGTGTGTCTCTGTCTGTGTAGAGAGCAATGCATTTTTGTGTAGCCACATGAATTACAATGCCCATACTCGACTTTGGCAAGGCTGCTGATGTCACCTATCTAGAAATGCACCTCCAGGAAGGTTGTAGCCCAGTAATCTCTAGCGCATCTGGTAACTGCGTACTGCTGTAGAGTGATAAAGTAGCTAGGTAGGTCTTCTAACCCCAGACATGGCAAGTGTTTGTGTGTGTGTGTTAGTGTATATGTCTGTCAGTCTCTGTCTGTATAGAGAGCAATGCATTTTTGAGTAACCACATGAATTACAATGCCCATACTCGACTTTGGCAAGGCTGCTGATGTCACCCACCCAGAAATACACCCCCAGGAAGGTTGTAGCCGAGTAATCTCCATGACGTGTCCTGAAACTGCGTACTGCTGGAGTGTGATTTAGAACTGTGGCAGGGTTCCATCCCCACCCATGGCAGTTTCAGATGTTTTGTGTGTGTCCATGTCTGTATATGGAGCAATGCATTACAGGCTAGTCACACGCAGTACATTCCACATGGCCCACTTTGGCAATCCAGCTGATGTCATTCTTTGTGAAATACAGCTCTGGGGAAGGAGTTCCCTGGTAATCCCTGTGGTGCATCCTATAACAGCTCCATGCTGTAGTGTGGTATACACCTCTGTCAGGGATTCTATACCCACACATGTCCTTCGTGGATGTTTTGTGTGTGTCTCACTGTCTGTGTTGGGAGCAATGCATTTTAGGGTAGTCACTCGCAGCACATTTCAAATGGTCTACTTTGGCAATCCTGCTGATGTCAGTCATTGTGAAACAGACCCTTGGGGAAGGAGTACGTCAGTAATGTGCATGGTGTGTACTATAACTGTGTACTGCTGAGATGTAATAAACTAGTTAGGTAGCGGTTCTACTCCCAGACATGACAGGTATGTGTGTGTGCATGTGTGTGTATGTTTGTATCTTGTATCTTGCGTAGAGGTGGTTGTGAGCCTGTGGTCAATGTTGAGTGGGTTTTGCATACGTCTTATATGGCAACCCTACTATATAGCACAATGTCCACCATACAGGGATAACAGATGTGAAATAGCTGAGAGGCTGGGGTGCAAAGCCATACCCATACATGTGACATCAGGGCCAGGCAATCACATTTAGCAACCCCAGTATTACCCAGAGCACACGTTCAACACATGTCACATATGCACACACATGCCTAGGCAACAGCCAATATGTGGATAGTACACTGCATATTGGTCACTGATAGTAACCATGAAGTGATAGCACTGGGCTACAGAGGGCATGCCCCCTGTCTATCTGTCCAATATGCATGTACATGCTGACAGTGCACCTCCCCATGTCCCCCAATGGACACCTGCACCACCTGTGGTGCCATCACATGTATCCCACAATGGACATACCATGCCTGACAACATACTCTATATGGACAGTTGCCACTGACACCAGGGAATGCTGTCAGCATGCCATCAATGTAGGTGCAGGTAAACCTGATGCCCATTACTGGTACTTGCCACAGGGCGCAAGACTGGCACATATGATGGAAATTTGTGTGAACAACATGGGCCAGACACCCCAGGTACAGATCCACATGTCACTGTACATGCATGTGGAAGGTGTGCACATCCCAGTTGCCATCCATGTCATGGGGTAAGGAACATATACATGGCAAGCGATGCACAGCATGGGCCACACACAATAGTCACCCAGTTGACTGGATGGGGTATACAATACCCTCCTGTGTGGGCAAGAGTGGAGACCACAGCCCTGGGACACAATGCTGACACTTGTCATATGGCCTTATAACAAGGTATACCCATTGCCTACCCTTGTATAGCCTGCTGCCACAGTCGACCACCACACACCCATGCAGACATGTACCCATGCATGTCAGTACTGGAACCCTGTGTGTTTGTTTGTGTGTTTTATGGTGTGTATGTTCACAGCCGCACTCACTACAACCCCCTTGCGCATACAGAGGCATGCTGTCAGATGTCAGACACCTCCTTATACCCTTTTCCCATACCACCTCCATATGACCCATGTTATGCATGTTGTATCTGCACAGTGATGTGTTGTGGTAATCCCGCTACTGATGTGCTGTACCCCTGGCCCTGCCAAGTGTGTCGATGTGAGCGTGTCCCTGTAAGAGTGTGGCTGTGTAGACACTGGCACCTGTTCATGCTGTCAGGCGCGTGTATGTCACCTACCATATAGCTACCATATCCCTGTTGTAGATGTCACATACCATCACAGATATGTTCTGTGGGCTCCACAACAGGTAACCCATGGGGCGCATCTAATAACTGAATCAAACTATGGACACAGTACATAGTTGCCAGGGGTTTGATACCCTCTGCTGGTAGGTGTGTGACACAAACAAGCTGCGGTTTTACTCCGCCACCCCTCCCTGACATGTCTTTGCCTCTGTCTGCCTCTCCAACTCCTTCTCTGGTGGATGTGGAGACCTACACCAGCATTGCTTAGGCAGCAACATGTGTATTTTAAGTGATGCTCATGATCAGCTGATGGCCTTTGCATGAATCGCAGCCCTCCCCTAGCTGATTGCATGTGTAACAGCTGTGGTAACAGTCCCATGGCCAATTGCATGGAAACACATTCCGATATCTGGGAACATCATGTTGATGTTGGCCCTTGTCATTCACTGTGAGCAGGAACTAGATCCATTGGTTGGCAACCGGCATCTGCGATGGATTGAGGATTTAACTTCTACAACATATACTGTGGAAGCAGGGCAACACACAGGAGGGGGATGCGCCTGACCTGCCTACAGACTGTAAGTGCTGCTATACTGCATGTGGTGTACTGTTGGTCCAATAGTCCAATAGTGTGTGTGTGTGTGTGTGTGTGTGTGTGTGTGTGTGTGTGTTGATCAATCTTTCCTACATGTATCCATACCTACCATGTCAGTTCCATGTTTATGTGGAATCCCCATCTGCAGGGTCATCTGCAGACAGGGCAGTGTGTTGTGCCGTTGGTTTCATGTGTGATCTATGGAGCATCTATCTGTGGACTGCAGACGGTATTGTGAGGATTGCAGTCTGTAGATGGGGAAAGCCATGACAATTACTGGTGTCTTATCTCTCACAGGACATACGTTGCCACAAACCCTGTTACAACGGTAAATGTATGAGGTTATCACAGCAACATGTCATTAGTGGCCCTGTGTATGTGCTGCCAGCCACAACTCTGCCAACCTGTGTACATATGTCATGCATGATGTGGTGTGTATTTGCTGTACAACATAATTAGTGTCATCATATCCACTGACATGCCAGTGAGATATCAGATCACCTTACATATTATGTACAGTAGGGGATATAGTTGATGACATAGCCTGGAAAGTCTGTGGATGTTTGTAGAGTCCTATGTGTCTGTGGGCATCAGTGTTGCAGACAGCAGGTAGCATTAACTTCTACAGGGGAACCGGCACACTCAGGGCAACTACATATGTGTAGGGGTTTCAGGAACTACAGACAGAGTGTGAGTAGAGCCTTGTTATGCCTTGTATAGTACTGGTGTTACAGGGTGTGTGTGTGTACATACTACTTTACCTTGGAATGCAATCTGTCTGCATATCCCTCAACTGTGGGCCCATTCTCTTGGTGGCCAGAGGTGTGCCTAACATGTGTTGTCAGTTCACCATACAGATCCTGTGTCTGATATCCCACACTGTGTGTGTGTGTGTGTGTGTGTGTGTGTGTGTGTGTGTGGAGTGCTATCAGTACATGACCTACATATCAAGCTTTGCACTTATGACATGCTATGGTGGGGTGTTCCATAGTGGGCTGTGAGTATATCACACTGTCATTGCTGCCATCAGTCCATGTCTGTTGTATCCCCCACACATATGGTGGGGCTGGGGCCATATATGTGTGGGCATTACCTACACAATACGTGCGTGCTCCTGTGCACTCCAGAGGCCATTGTATGTAACAGTGGTATATGGCCCTGTATTCTTGAGTCTGGGGGGGCACCATAAATGACCTTGCCTGTTACATATGTGGGGGTATTAGGGGTGAGCTGCCATAAGGTATGTGGATGTAAAGTGCCATATACTTCACCTATATGTACATCACGTACATATATTCGGTTACTGCAAGCCTACTGCCACCCAACAGACAGTCTGTTCTGTTTGTCAGTGTGCATGTGATGGTGTCAGTTATGCCTTGTTATGTCACAGTTACAACCCATGTGGTCACATGATGTCCTTACCTAACACTGCTGTCGTACAGAGTGTAGAGAGCGGCTGCTGAACTATACATTTGCATTACACACTGTTGATCATTTGGTATGCTGTGGCCCAGTCAGTCCTCACTACTGTACAAATCTAAGGAGTTGGCCTGGACAGCGACGGTTGTGAACCTTTTCTGACTACTGCATTAGTATAAATGTTTCACGGTTACATTCCTCTGTTTATATGGATGTCACTGTCCGAACAGCAATATGACATGGCATGTAGAACTGTCATGGTACACAATGAAAGGTATTCCATTTCTGCATACCTGTGTGTGGAGTTTTCCCAATGACCTCTCTGTGGGTATATGTTGCAGGCGACGGACGTCATTTGTATGGGTGGCCCATACAGTGTCCGGTTGTTCAGGGGTTAGCCGTAGGCATAGTGGCTGTTCCATATTGTGTGCACTGACTAAATATGTATCATACTGTACATATATCTGCATGTGTGCAGTCACATGCATATCCATATATATGTACATATATATATATATATATATATATATATATATATATATATATATATATATATATAGATAGATATATGTGTACTTATGTCCATATGTATGTATGTATGTATGTATCTGCATATCTGTGTCTATGTATCTGTATCCTGGGGATGTTGCTGGCTACCATGATTTACATTACCTATGGGAGGCAGACTGTACTGCATATGTCAACAATACCAGCCTGACATCATACAGGTGGGATGTGGTACTCTTAACTTCCTGTGCCCATGTCTTGTCAGGTTCTGGTTCTGGTATCTGCAACACTAGGTAGTGTATTGTGGGGTGGATGTGTATGGCCGTGGTTGGAGGATGCCTACATGTACATGACGTATAGTATGTGGGGCCTGGCAACCCCAGTAACGGTGCATGTGGACTTCTTTGAATCAGTCTCCAGAGCCATGGACAAGGGTAAGGTGGTCAACACATATATATACATATATATACACATATACAGATACGTTGTAGCAGTGTAGATAGTAATATATTTACACACAGATACATCTAGATGATGGTAAACATTCTCTGTACAGTTGCATGACTGGACTGGTTGATATGTTTCAGTTATTGCCCTGACTTTCTACAGCTATTGTGGCCTACTGTTAGACCATTGTAGCTGTGTTGCATGGGGTCCTGGGGTCAAGAACTGCATGTGCTGGATATTGCATTGCACTGCATATCTGTTACAGCTGTGGTGGTGGGAACATAGCAGTCATCACCAGGTTCCCCTCATCTGAGCCCCCACCCCCATCAACCGTGCATAAGGTCAGTTATTTTGTGGTGGGGGTCCCAGTTGTTATTCCTATCTGGTGCTGCAATTCACATTTCTATCCATATATCCATATGTATATCTATAATCATATGTAAATATATGTGGACATATGTATCCACCCACCTACATACCATTGCTGTGATAGGATGTATGTGTGAGTCTGATATTTTTATGTACCTGTGTATCTCACTACATATACAGATCTATGACTGTCCATATGTCCATGCATGAGTGACTGACAATATTGGCCTGCCCCACATTTGTCTGGCCGATTGACGTGGATGATGTCAGGCATGTGAAAAGTCAGGAATGCCGATACATTACAGTTGCAGACATCATGTTGTTCAGATTATGTGTATTACAACAGATCACTGTTTAACTAGCAATGTTTTACATGTATATGTACAATATTTCACATGTCCAGATATGTACCCCACTTTTGCCACACTGTGTCCACAGTGTTTGCAGTAAGAGGTTGAGTGTTGTGCTATTAGTACAATTCCCCTTATGCAGATTGTCTGTGCTGCATGATATATCTGGGTATACATGGGAAGTCTGTATATCCGACATGGTGTAGTGTTACTTCACTATGTTTGTAGTATGCAGGGTCCTTGGTTTGGGCCATGCAGTGGCTGTCAATTATGTTGCAGGGTTGAACAAGGGCGGTGGGATGCAGGGTGATTAAGGCACTTGTAAGCAGTCATGAGTGTGTTTGCGTGACGGTATGCATCACCAACTGCAGGTAACAGCCAGTTACACCAGGTTAGCCCCGACATTGCTTACTTAGTGTATGCAGTGCTCACCATCATGCAAACACAGACCTCTGGTTACATATGCCTACAGATAGTTTGCATCAGAGTTGCTGAGCCTGGGAACGTAAACACGTGTGCTAGTGCTGACATATGCTTACAACAGCTTATTGCTGCTTAACCTAACTACTGCTGTATGCATTCTGATACCGACACCTCACATGTGCCTTTCCTGCAGTACTCCTGTATATATATATATATATATATATATATATATATATATATATATATATGTGTGTGTGTGTGTGTGTGTGTGTGTGTTATTTCATGGCCACAGTACTCCAGTTCATGTATATATGTACTTCTGTGGGTTATGCAACATACATATTACCCATAACATGGTTTGCCATGGGAAATGCTATGTCCCAGTACCTTCCCTGTGTCCTCCCCTCCTTTCCCGCTGACATCCATGGGCCAATCCTATTAGAACGGGTTCATTTAACCACAGCACGCCTCGGTCTATAATGTTGTACCCATCATTCTATCCACCCACGTTCCCTCCACATCAGTCATCCTTCCTACAGGTTCCAGCCTAATCTAACCACACCACTACACATTGCCCACTCTCCACTTCTTGGGATCTGTCATATGTTGTCTCGACCCATGTATCTTTAGGCTTCCCAAACATGTAGTCCGCCTACATATGTCACAGTCTGTACTTACGTTTTAGGGATGGTATGTTACCCAGAGGACTCTTTTTGGCAGATGTTTGAGGTCATCCTGTCAGGGATGGACGTGCAGTTGTTCAAGAGTAGACTTAGCAGGGTGACACTGTGTCTCCCACAGGTAGTATCGTGCCAGTAGTCTGGGAGCCAGTGCTATTCTATGCTTAGCAGTGCATATTATTAGATTTGCATGATAACCGCCTTTTGGAATTGATTTCCCCTTCACCACTTGTTACATATGTGTCATGTATCCTCGACACATGTGTACGGACACTGTCTGGGGTCCTGGGAACTTCTACACTTTATTACATTAACACCTCACATCTGGACTTACTGCTGTACTCCACTTCACATATGTATGTTCTATAGTCGGTTATGGCACTTATGACTGCATACGGATGCCTTTCACAGGTTCATTTTGGTTAAACTATGATGAGTATATGTTTACTACTACCCCATTCTTCTGTACATCTGTCATGGCTTGGTGGATAGCTACTGGGACTATGGTGTGTGGGGTCCTGGGTTGGTGACATACATGGCTGTTTATCTTGTTGCCAGCTTGATAAAGGCCCATTGGATACAGAGTGATTACGGCACTCTAAAGCAGTCATATGGCCGTACACACGCTTACTAGTGTGTACATATGCCTACTATTGCCTATTTGTGCTTACACTTGCTTACTAGTGCCTCATTCCATCTGACACAGATATGTCACATGTGCGTTATTTGCGGTACTCCAGTTCATATATATCAGCTATTTAGTGGGCTTTGCAACTAAAATATTGGTTATAACGTGCTTTGGCATGTAAAATAGACTGTGCTACAGTGGGACCCGAACCGGGAACGCCTGCTCATTGGTCAGGTGCTATACCCACTAGACTATTGCTGTTCTGTTTTATTTGCATATTCCTAGCATAATGTACTACCCATGTTTCCTTCCCCTGGCCTCCAGGCTCACTGTACACAGCATCCATCCATTCTCCAGTTGCTAGCCCAGACATACCACACCTCCACACATTTCCCTCCCTGCACGTGTTGGTGCTCCTCCATTATATTGTCTCGACCCAAGCTTCTGCAGGCTCTTCATCTGTTTAGTCCATGTTTGTTTGAGCCTTCCCTTGATCCTTCTCCGATACTGGTGGAAACATCTATGTGACCCACAAAGTTTGGTTCGTCCCGCCAGGGATGGACCTGTTGTTGTGTCACGAGTAGACTTTGCTGGTCTACACTGTTTCTCCCACTGGTAGTATCCTGCCAGGGGTTTGAGGGCAGTGGTTTGCTCACACACTGGGCTGACCTCATTCCCAGGTCCGCGGATGCAATGCCCCAGGTGTGACATTCTGTGCATGAAGCACGTTCACACGCCCCTACGGCATGCACCGTTTTTAAGTCCTCTCTTTAGTATTGTGCAAGACTACTGTTCTCACAGTATGTGTGGGCAGGCACTGTTCATTGATACACATAGACTGCTTGGAATACTGTGATTGAACACTGTGCACACATTTTCTGGTATTAATCTTAATACTTACATACATTTCCTATACTGTTGAATGACTGTGCTGCATGATATGTTTGTGATAACAGCAGCTGAATGTGGGTCTGCCATGCCTTTGTGGTAACTCACTTAGACTATAGTGTGCTGGGTGGGGCGGGGGGTTGGAACCTGGGAGTGCTGATTATTTTGTTCCTGGGCACGATGAGAGCTGTTGGCTACAGAGTGGCTAATGCACTGTGGAGGAAGTTACAGAGTTTTACACTGGGTGGCCTCCTCCCACCGGTGTGGGTATTGTTTACCGCCATCAAAACAGGTGTAACCCTGCCTGCTGCAGCATCCCCCCATGCTAATTCATGTATTTAGTTCACATTTGTTGAATGGGACGATCCGACTGGATGCTTCCCATTGTCAGTGGTGGCCCAGGAGGGACAGAGCTCCACAGTAAACCCCAGCTACACATTACACATACTACAGAGGTGTACACATTCATAGAGAGTAACAGACTTATCATAGCTACGTAACACATTTTTCATGCTTAGTTCACATTAACATGTCTATTATACATGCTTAGGTCAGGGTTACATGTCAGGTATGACTGTTGACAGAAGTCAGTTTAAGGTGAAGTGGGATTCCTGTTTAACAGTTCTGGATAGGTTACACTCAGGTATTCGGGTTAGGTTTAGTTATGCCATACCTGTGTGGTAGAGTAGAAGAGAATAGTGAAGGGGTAGGTTGCACTCAGGTATTCGGGTTAGGTTTAGTTATTCCATACCTGTGTGGTAGAGTAGAAGAGAATAGTGAAGGGGTAGGTTGCACTCAGGTATTCGGGTAGGTTTAGTTATTCCATACCTGTGTGGTAGAGTAGAAGAGAATAGTGAAGGGATAGGTTACACTCAGGTATTCGGGTTAGGTTTAGTTATGCCATACCTGTGTGGTAGAGTAGAAGAGAATAGTGAAGGGATAGGTTACACACAGGTATTCAGGGTAGGTTTGTTTATGCCATACCTGTGTAGTAGAGTAGAAGAGAATAGTGAAGGGATAGGTTACACTCAGGTATTCGGGTTAGGTTTAGTTATGCCATACCTGTGTGGTAGAGTAGAAGAGAATAGTGAAGGGATAGGTTACACTCAGGTATTCGGGTAGGTTTAGTTATTCCATACCTGTGTGGTAGAGTAGAAGAGAATAGTGAAGGGATAGGTTACACTCAGGTATTCGGGTTAGGTTTAGTTATGCCATATTGATGACATAGCCTGGAAAGTCTGTGGATGTTTGTAGAGTCCTATGTGTCTGTGGGCATCAGTGTTGCAGACAGCAGGTAGCATTAACTTCTACAGGGGAACCGCACACTCAGGGCAACTACATATGTAGGGGTTTCAGGAACTACAGACAGAGTGTGAGTAGAGCCTTGTTATGCCTTGTATAGTACTGGTGTTACAGGGTGTGTGTGTGTACATACTACTTTACCTTGGAATGCAATCTGTCTGCATATCCCTCAACTGTGGGCCCATTCTCTTGGTGGCCAGAGGTGTGCCTAACATGTGTTGTCAGTTCACCATACAGATCCTGTGTCTGATATCCCACACTGTGTGTGTGTGTGTGTGTGTGTGTGTGTGTGTGTGTGTGGAGTGCTATCAGTACATGACCTACATATCAAGCTTTGCACTTATGACATGCTATGGTGGGGTGTTCCATAGTGGGCTGTCAGTATATCACACTGTCATTGCTGCCATCAGTCCATGTCTGTTGTATCCCCCACACATATGATGAGGTTGGGGCCATATATGTGTGGGCATTACCTCACAATACGCGTGCTCCTGTGCACTCCAGAGGCCATTGTATGTACAGTGGTATATGGCCCTGTATTCTTGAGTCTGGGGCACCATAAATGACCTTGCCTGTTACATATGTGGGGTATTAGGGTGAGCTGCCATAAGGTATGTGGATGTAAAGTGCCATATATTCACCTATATGTACATCACGTACATATATTCGTTACTGCAGGCCTACTGCCACCCACCAGACAGTCTGTTCTGTTTGTCAGTGTGCATGTGATGGTGTCAGTTATGCCTTGTTATGTCACAGTTACAACCCATGTGGTCACATGATGTCCTTACCTAACACTGCTGTCGTACAGAGTGTAGAGAGCGGTTGCTGAACTATACATTTGCATTACACACTGTTGATCATTTGGTATGCTGTGGCCCAGTCAGTCCTCACTACTGTACAAATCTAAGGAGTTGGCCTGGACAGCGACGGTTGTGAACCTTTTCTGACTACTGCATTAGTATAAATGTTTCACGGTTACATTCCTCTGTTTATATGGATGTCACTGTCCGAACAGCAATATGACATGGCATGTAGAACTGTCATGGTACACAATGAAAGGTATTCCATTTCTGCATACCTGTGTGTGGAGTTTTCCCAATGACCTCTGTGGGTATATGTTGCAGGCGAAGGACGGGATTTGTATGGGTGGCCCATACAGTGTCCGGTTGTTCAGGGGTTAGCCGTAGGCATAGTGGCTGTTCCATATTGTGTGCACTGACTAAATATGTATCATACTGTACATATATCTGCATGTGTGCAGTCATGCATATCCATATATATGTACATATATATATATATATATATATATATATATATATATATATATATATATATATAGATAGATATATGTGTACTTATGTCCATATGTATGTATGTATGTATGTATCTGCATATCTGTGTCTATGTATCTGTATCCTGGGGATGTTGCTGGCTACCATGATTTACATTACCTATGGGAGGCAGACTGTACTGCATATGTCAACAATACCAGCCTGACATCATACAGGTGGGATGTGGTACTCTTAACTTCCTGTGCCCATGTCTTGTCAGGTTCTGGTTCTGGTATCTGCAACACTAGGTAGTGTATTGTGGGGTGGATGTGTATGGCCGTGGTTGGAGGATGCCTACATGTACATGACGATAGTATGTGGGGCCTGGCAACCCCAGTAACGGTGCATGTGGACTTCTTTGAATCAGTCTCCAGAGCCATGGACAAGGGTAAGGTGGTCAACACATATATATACATATATATACACATATACAGATACGTTGTAGCAGTGTAGATAGTAATATATTTACACACAGATACATCTAGATGATGGTAAACATTCTCTGTACAGTTGCATGACTGGACTGGTTGATATGTTTCAGTTATTGCCCTGACTTTCTACAGCTATTGTGGCCTACTGTTAGACCATTGTAGCTGTGTTGCATGGGTCCTGGGGTCAAGAACTGCATGTGCTGGATATTGCATTGCACTGCATATCTGTTACAGCTGTGGTGGTGGGAACATAGCAGTCATCACCAGGTTCCCCTCTGAGCCCCCACCCCCATCAACCGTGCATAAGGTCAGTTATTTTGTGGTGGGGGTCCCAGTTGTTATTCCTATCTGGTGCTGCAATTCACATTTCTATCCATATATCCATATGTATATCTATAATCATATGTAAATATATGTGGACATATGTATCCACCCACCTACATACCATTGCTGTGATAGGATGTATGTGTGAGTCTGATATTTTTATGTACCTGTGTATCTCACTACATATACAGATCTATGACTGTCCATATGTCCATGCATGAGTGACTGACAATATTGGCCTGCCCCACATTTGTCTGGCCGATTGACGTGGATGATGTCAGGCATGTGAAAAGTCAGGAATGCCGATACATTACAGTTGCAGACATCATGTTGTTCAGATTATGTGTATTACAACAGATCACTGTTTAACTAGCAATGTTTTACATGTATATGTACAATATTTCACATGTCCAGATATGTACCCCACTTTTGCCACACTGTGTCCACAGTGTTTGCAGTAAGAGGTTGAGTGTTGTGCTATTAGTACAATTCCCCTTATGCAGATTGTCTGTGCTGCATGATATATCTGGGTATACATGGGAAGTCTGTATATCCGACATGGTGTAGTGTTACTTCACTATGTTTGTAGTATGCAGGGTCCTTGGTTTGGGCCATGCAGTGGCTGTCAATTATGTTGCAGGGTTGAACAAGGGCGGTGGGATGCAGGGTGATTAAGGCACTTGTAAGCAGTCATGAGTGTGTTTGCGTGACGGTATGCATCACCAACTGCAGGTAACAGCCAGTTACACCAGGTTAGCCCCGACATTGCTTACTTAGTGTATGCAGTGCTCACCATCATGCAAACACAGACCTCTGGTTACATATGCCTACAGATAGTTTGCATCAGAGTTGCTGAGCCTGGGAACGTAAACACGTGTGCTAGTGCTGACATATGCTTACAACAGCTTATTGCTGCTTAACCTAACTACTGCTGTATGCATTCTGATACCGACACCTCACATGTGCCTTTCCTGCAGTACTCCTGTATATATATATATATATATATATATATATATATATATATATATATATATGTGTGTGTGTGTGTGTGTGTGTGTGTGTGTTATTTCATGGCCGCAGTACTCCAGTTCATGTATATATGTAATTCCGTGGGTTATGCAACATACATATTACCCATAACACGGTCTGGCATGGGAAATGGTATGTCCCAGTACCTTCCCTGTGTCCTCCCCTCCTTTCCCGCTGACATCCATGGGCCAATCCTATTAGAACGGGTTCATTTAACCACAGCACGCCTCGGTCTATAATGTTGTACCCATCATTCTATCCACCCACGTTCCCCCTCCACATCAGTCATCCTTCCTACAGGTTCCAGCCTAATCTAACCACACCACTACACATTGCCCACTCTCCACTTCTTGGGATCTGTCGCATATGTTGTCTCGACCCATGTATCTTTAGGCTTCCCAAACATGTAGTCCGCCTACATATGTCACAGTCTGTACTTACGTTTTAGGGATGGTATGTTACCCAGAGGACTCTTTTTGGCAGATGTTTGAGGTCATCCTGTCAGGGATGGACGTGCAGTTGTTCAAGAGTAGACTTAGCAGGGTGACACTGTGTCTCCCACAGGTAGTATCGTGCCAGTAGTCTGGGAGCCAGTGCTATTCTATGCTTAGCAGTGCATATTATTAGATTTGCATGATAACCGCCTTTTGGAATTGATTTCCCCTTCACCACTTGTTACATATGTGTCATGTATCCTCGACACATGTGTACGGACACTGTCTGGGGTCCTGGGAACTTCTACACTTTATTACATTAACACCTCACATCTGGACTTACTGCTGTACTCCACTTCACATATGTATGTTCTATAGTCGGTTATGGCACTTATGACTGCATACGGATGCCTTTCACAGGTTCATTTTGGTTAAACTATGATGAGTATATGTTTACTACTACCCCATTCTTCTGTACATCTGTCATGGCTTGGTGGATAGCTACTGGGACTATGGTGTGTGGGGTCCTGGGTTGGTGACATACATGGCTGTTTATCTTGTTGCCAGCTTGATAAAGGCCCATTGGATACAGAGTGATTACGGCACTCTAAAGCAGTCATATGGCCGTACACACGCTTACTAGTGTGTACATATGCCTACTATTGCCTATTTGTGCTTACACTTGCTTACTAGTGCCTCATTCCATCTGACACAGATATGTCACATGTGCGTTATTTGCGGTACTCCAGTTCATATATATCAGCTATTTAGTGGGCTTTGCAACTAAAATATTGGTTATAACGTGCTTTGGCATGTAAAATAGACTGTGCTACAGTGGGACCCGAACCGGGAACGCCTGCTCATTGGTCAGGTGCTATACCCACTAGACTATTGCTGTTCTGTTTTATTTGCATATTCCTAGCATAATGTACTACCCATGTTTCCTTCCCCTGGCCTCCAGGCTCACTGTACACAGCATCCATCCATTCTCCAGTTGCTAGCCCAGACATACCACACCTCCACACATTTCCCTCCCTGCACGTGTTGGTGCTCCTCCATTATATTGTCTCGACCCAAGCTTCTGCAGGCTCTTCATCTGTTTAGTCCATGTTTGTTTGAGCCTTCCCTTGATCCTTCTCCGATACTGGTGGAAACATCTATGTGACCCACAAAGTTTGGTTCATCCCGCCAGGGATGGACCTGTTGTTGTGTCAAGAGTAGACTTTGCTGGTCTACACTGTTTCTCCCACTGGTAGTATCCTGCCAGGGGTTTGAGGGCAGTGGTTTGCTCACACACTGGGCTGACCTCATTCCCAGGTCCGCGGATGCAATGCCCCAGGTGTGACATTCTGTGCATGAAGCACGTTCACACGCCCCTACGGCATGCACCGCTTTTAAGTCCTCTCTTTAGTATTGTGCAAGACTACTGTTCTCACAGTATGTGTGGGCAGGCACTGTTCATTGATACACATAGACTGCTTGGAATACTGTGATTGAACACTGTGCACACATTTTCTGGTATTAATCTTAATACTTACATACATTTCCTATACTGTCGAATGACTGTGCTGGATGATATGTTTGTGATAGCAGTTGAATGTGGGTCTGCCATGCCTTCGTGGTAACTCACTTAGACTATAATGTGCAGGGTGGGGGGGGGTTGGAACCTGGGAGTTCTGATTATTTTGTTCCTGGGCACGATGAGAGCTGTTGGCTACAGAGTGGCTAATGCACTGTGGAGGAAGTTACAGAGTTTTACACTGGGTGGCCTCCTCCCACCGGTGTGGGTATTGTTTACCGCCATCAAAACAGGTGTAACCCTGCCTGCTGCAGCATCCCCCCATGCTAATTCATGTATTTAGTTCACATTTGTTGAATGGGACGATCCGACTGGATGCTTCCCCATTGTCAGTGGTGGCCCAGGGAGGGGACAGAGCTCCACAGTAAACCCCAGCTACACATTACACATACTACAGAGGTGTACACATTCATAGAGAGTAACAGACTTATCATAGCTACGTAACACATTTTTCATGCTTAGTTCACATTAACATGTCTATTATACATGCTTAGGTCAGGGTTACATGTCAGGTATGACTGTTGACAGAAGTCAGTTTAAGGTGAAGTGGGATTCCTGTTTAACAGTTCTGGATAGGTTACACTCAGGTATTCGGGTTAGGTTTAGTTATGCCATACCTGTGTGGTAGAGTAGAAGAGAATAGTGAAGGGATAGGTTACACTCAGGTATTCGGGTTAGGTTTAGTTATGCCATACCTGTGTGGTAGAGTAGAAGAGAATAGTGAAGGGATAGGTTACACTCAGGTATTCGGGTTAGGTTTAGTTATGCCATACCTGTGTGGTAGAGTAGAAGAGAATAGTGAAGGGATAGGTTACACTCAGGTATTCGGGTTAGGTTTAGTTATGCCATACCTGTGTGGTAGAGTAGAAGAGAATAGTGAAGGGATAGGTTACACTCAGGTATTCGGGTTAGGTTTAGTTATGCCATACCTGTGTGGTAGAGTAGAAGAGAATAGTGAAGGGATAGGTTACACTCAGGTATTCGGGTTAGGTTTAGTTATGCCATACCTGTGTGGTAGAGTAGAAGAGAATAGTGAAGGGATAGGTTACACTCAGGTATTCGGGTTAGGTTTAGTTATTCCATACCTGTGTGGTAGAGTAGAAGAGAATAGTGAAGGGATAGGTTACACTCAGGTATTCGGGTTAGGTTTAGTTATGCCATACCTGTGTGGTAGAGTAGAAGAGAATAGTGAAGGGATAGGTTACACTCAGGTATTCGGGTTAGGTTTAGTTATGCCATACCTGTGTGGTAGAGTAGAAGAGAATAGTGAAGGGATAGGTTACACTCAGGTATTCGGGTTAGGTTTAGTTATTCCATACCTGTGTGGTAGAGTAGAAGAGAATAGTGAAGGGATAGGTTACACTCAGGTATTCGGGTTAGGTTTAGTTATGCCATACCTGTGTGGTAGAGTAGAAGAGAATAGTGAAGGGATAGGTTACACTCAGGTATTCGGGTTAGGTTTAGTTATGCCATACCTGTGTGGTAGAGTAGAAGAGAATAGTGAAGGGATAGGTTACACTCAGGTATTCGGGTTAGGTTTAGTTATGCCATACCTGTGTGGTAGAGTAGAAGAGAATAGTGAAGGGATAGGTTACACTCAGGTATTCGGGTTAGGTTTAGTTATGCCATACCTGTGTGGTAGAGTAGAAGAGAATAGTGAAGGGATAGGTTACACTCAGGTATTCGGGTTAGGTTTAGTTATTCCATACCTGTGTGGTAGAGTAGAAGAGAATAGTGAAGGGATAGGTTACACTCAGGTATTCGGGTTAGGTTTAGTTATGCCATACCTGTGTGGTAGAGTAGAAGAGAATAGTGAAGGGATAGGTTACACTCAGGTATTCGGGTTAGGTTTAGTTATGCCATACCTGTGTGGTAGAGTAGAAGAGAATAGTGAAGGGATAGGTTACACTCAGGTATTCGGGTTAGGTTTAGTTATGCCATACCTGTGTGGTAGAGTAGAAGAGAATAGTGAAGGGATAGGTTACACTCAGGTATTCGGGTTAGGTTTAGTTATTCCATACCTGTGTGGTAGAGTAGAAGAGAATAGTGAAGGGATAGGTTACACTCAGGTATTCGGGTTAGGTTTAGTTATGCCATACCTGTGTGGTAGAGTAGAAGAGAATAGTGAAGGGATAGGTTACACTCAGGTATTCGGGTTAGGTTTAGTTATGCCATACCTGTGTGGTAGAGTAGAAGAGAATAGTGAAGGGATAGGTTACACTCAGGTATTCGGGTTAGGTTTAGTTATGCCATACCTGTGTGGTAGAGTAGAAGAGAATAGTGAAGGGATAGGTTACACTCAGGTATTCGGGTTAGGTTTAGTTATGCCATACCTGTGTGGTAGAGTAGAAGAGAATAGTGAAGGGATAGGTTACACTCAGGTATTCGGGTTAGGTTTAGTTATGCCATACCTGTGTGGTAGAGTAGAAGAGAATAGTGAAGGGATAGGTTACACTCAGGTATTCGGGTTAGGTTTAGTTATGCCATACCTGTGTGGTAGAGTAGAAGAGAATAGTGAAGGGATAGGTTACACTCAGGTATTCGGGTTAGGTTTAGTTATGCCATACCTGTGTGGTAGAGTAGAAGAGAATAGTGAAGGGATAGGTTACACTCAGGTATTCGGGTTAGGTTTAGTTATGCCATACCTGTGTGGTAGAGTAGAAGAGAATAGTGAAGGGATAGGTTACACTCAGGTATTCGGGTTAGGTTTAGTTATGCCATACCTGTGTGGTAGAGTAGAAGAGAATAGTGAAGGGATAGGTTACACTCAGGTATTCGGGTTAGGTTTAGTTATGCCATACCTGTGTGGTAGAGTAGAAGAGAATAGTGAAGGGATAGGTTACACTCAGGTATTCGGGTTAGGTTTAGTTATGCCATACCTGTGTGGTAGAGTAGAAGAGAATAGTGAAGGGATAGGTTACACTCAGGTATTCGGGTTAGGTTTAGTTATGCCATACCTGTGTGGTAGAGTAGAAGAGAATAGTGAAGGGATAGGTTACACTCAGGTATTCGGGTTAGGTTTAGTTATTCCATACCTGTGTGGTAGAGTAGAAGAGAATAGTGAAGGGATAGGTTACACTCAGGTATTCGGGTTAGGTTTAGTTATGCCATACCTGTGTGGTAGAGTAGAAGAGAATAGTGAAGGGATAGGTTACACTCAGGTATTCGGGTTAGGTTTAGTTATGCCATACCTGTGTGGTAGAGTAGAAGAGAATAGTGAAGGGATAGGTTACACTCAGGTATTCGGGTTAGGTTTAGTTATTCCATACCTGTGTGGTAGAGTAGAAGAGAATAGTGAAGGGATAGGTTACACTCAGGTATTCGGGTTAGGTTTAGTTATGCCATACCTGTGTGGTAGAGTAGAAGAGAATAGTGAAGGGATAGGTTACACTCAGGTATTCGGGTTAGGTTTAGTTATGCCATACCTGTGTGGTAGAGTAGAAGAGAATAGTGAAGGGATAGGTTACACTCAGGTATTCGGGTTAGGTTTAGTTATGCCATACCTGTGTGGTAGAGTAGAAGAGAATAGTGAAGGGATAGGTTACACTCAGGTATTCGGGTTAGGTTTAGTTATGCCATACCTGTGTGGTAGAGTAGAAGAGAATAGTGAAGGGATAGGTTACACTCAGGTATTCGGGTTAGGTTTAGTTATGCCATACCTGTGTGGTAGAGTAGAAGAGAATAGTGAAGGGATAGGTTACACTCAGGTATTCGGGTTAGGTTTAGTTATGCCATACCTGTGTGGTAGAGTAGAAGAGAATAGTGAAGGGATAGGTTACACTCAGGTATTCGGGTTAGGTTTAGTTATGCCATACCTGTGTGGTAGAGTAGAAGAGAATAGTGAAGGGATAGGTTACACTCAGGTATTCGGGTTAGGTTTAGTTATGCCATACCTGTGTGGTAGAGTAGAAGAGAATAGTGAAGGGATAGGTTACACTCAGGTATTCGGGTTAGGTTTAGTTATTCCATACCTGTGTGGTAGAGTAGAAGAGAATAGTGAAGGGATAGGTTACACTCAGGTATTCGGGTTAGGTTTAGTTATGCCATACCTGTGTGGTAGAGTAGAAGAGAATAGTGAAGGGATAGGTTACACTCAGGTATTCGGGTTAGGTTTAGTTATGCCATACCTGTGTGGTAGAGTAGAAGAGAATAGTGAAGGGATAGGTTACACTCAGGTATTCGGGTTAGGTTTAGTTATTCCATACCTGTGTGGTAGAGTAGAAGAGAATAGTGAAGGGATAGGTTACACTCAGGTATTCGGGTTAGGTTTAGTTATGCCATACCTGTGTGGTAGAGTAGAAGAGAATAGTGAAGGGATAGGTTACACTCAGGTATTCGGGTTAGGTTTAGTTATTCCATACCTGTGTGGTAGAGTAGAAGAGAATAGTGAAGGGATAGGTTACACTCAGGTATTCGGGTTAGGTTTAGTTATGCCATACCTGTGTGGTAGAGTAGAAGAGAATAGTGAAGGGATAGGTTACACTCAGGTATTCGGGTTAGGTTTAGTTATTCCATACCTGTGTGGTAGAGTAGAAGAGAATAGTGAAGGGATAGGTTACACTCAGGTATTCGGGTTAGGTTTAGTTATTCCATACCTGTGTGGTAGAGTAGAAGAGAATAGTGAAGGGATAGGTTACACTCAGGTATTCGGGTTAGGTTTAGTTATGCCATACCTGTGTGGTAGAGTAGAAGAGAATAGTGAAGGGATAGGTTACACTCAGGTATTCGGGTTAGGTTTAGTTATGCCATACCTGTGTGGTAGAGTAGAAGAGAATAGTGAAGGGATAGGTTACACTCAGGTATTCGGGTTAGGTTTAGTTATGCCATACCTGTGTGGTAGAGTAGAAGAGAATAGTGAAGGGATAGGTTACACTCAGGTATTCGGGTTAGGTTTAGTTATGCCATACCTGTGTGGTAGAGTAGAAGAGAATAGTGAAGGGATAGGTTACACTCAGGTATTCGGGTTAGGTTTAGTTATTCCATACCTGTGTGGTAGAGTAGAAGAGAATAGTGAAGGGATAGGTTACACTCAGGTATTCGGGTTAGGTTTAGTTATGCCATACCTGTGTGGTAGAGTAGAAGAGAATAGTGAAGGGATAGGTTACACTCAGGTATTCGGGTTAGGTTTAGTTATTCCATACCTGTGTGGTAGAGTAGAAGAGAATAGTGAAGGGATAGGTTACACTCAGGTATTCGGGTTAGGTTTAGTTATGCCATACCTGTGTGGTAGAGTAGAAGAGAATAGTGAAGGGATAGGTTACACTCAGGTATTCGGGTTAGGTTTAGTTATGCCATACCTGTGTGGTAGAGTAGAAGAGAATAGTGAAGGGATAGGTTACACTCAGGTATTCGGGTTAGGTTTAGTTATTCCATACCTGTGTGGTAGAGTAGAAGAGAATAGTGAAGGGATAGGTTACACTCAGGTATTCGGGTTAGGTTTAGTTATGCCATACCTGTGTGGTAGAGTAGAAGAGAATAGTGAAGGGATAGGTTACACTCAGGTATTCGGGTTAGGTTTAGTTATGCCATACCTGTGTGGTAGAGTAGAAGAGAATAGTGAAGGGATAGGTTACACTCAGGTATTCGGGTTAGGTTTAGTTATGCCATACCTGTGTGGTAGAGTAGAAGAGAATAGTGAAGGGATAGGTTACACTCAGGTATTCGGGTTAGGTTTAGTTATTCCATACCTGTGTGGTAGAGTAGAAGAGAATAGTGAAGGGATAGGTTACACTCAGGTATTCGGGTTAGGTTTAGTTATGCCATACCTGTGTGGTAGAGTAGAAGAGAATAGTGAAGGGATAGGTTACACTCAGGTATTCGGGTTAGGTTTAGTTATGCCATACCTGTGTGGTAGAGTAGAAGAGAATAGTGAAGGGATAGGTTACACTCAGGTATTCGGGTTAGGTTTAGTTATGCCATACCTGTGTGGTAGAGTAGAAGAAGAGAATAGTGAAGGGATAGGTTACACTCAGGTATTCGGGTTAGGTTTAGTTATTCCATACCTGTGTGGTAGAGTAGAAGAGAATAGTGAAGGGATAGGTTACACTCAGGTATTCGGGTTAGGTTTAGTTATGCCATACCTGTGTGGTAGAGTAGAAGAGAATAGTGAAGGGATAGGTTACACTCAGGTATTCGGGTTAGGTTTAGTTATTCCATACCTGTGTGGTAGAGTAGAAGAGAATAGTGAAGGGATAGGTTACACTCAGGTATTCGGGTTAGGTTTAGTTATTCCATACCTGTGTGGTAGAGTAGAAGAGAATAGTGAAGGGATAGGTTACACTCAGGTATTCGGGTTAGGTTTAGTTATGCCATACCTGTGTGGTAGAGTAGAAGAGAATAGTGAAGGGATAGGTTACACTCAGGTATTCGGGTTAGGTTTAGTTATGCCATACCTGTGTGGTAGAGTAGAAGAGAATAGTGAAGGGATAGGTTACACTCAGGTATTCGGGTTAGGTTTAGTTATTCCATACCTGTGTGGTAGAGTAGAAGAGAATAGTGAAGGGATAGGTTACACTCAGGTATTCGGGTTAGGTTTAGTTATGCCATACCTGTGTGGTAGAGTAGAAGAGAATAGTGAAGGGATAGGTTACACTCAGGTATTCGGGTTAGGTTTAGTTATGCCATACCTGTGTGGTAGAGTAGAAGAGAATAGTGAAGGGATAGGTTACACTCAGGTATTCGGGTTAGGTTTAGTTATTCCATACCTGTGTGGTAGAGTAGAAGAGAATAGTGAAGGGATAGGTTACACTCAGGTATTCGGGTTAGGTTTAGTTATTCCATACCTGTGTGGTAGAGTAGAAGAGAATAGTGAAGGGATAGGTTACACTCAGGTATTCGGGTTAGGTTTAGTTATGCCATTCCATACCTGTGTGGTAGAGTAGAAGAGAATAGTGAAGGGATAGGTTACACTCAGGTATTCGGGTTAGGTTTAGTTATGCCATACCTGTGTGGTAGAGTAGAAGAGAATAGTGAAGGGATAGGTTACACTCAGGTATTCGGGTTAGGTTTAGTTATGCCATACCTGTGTGGTAGAGTAGAAGAGAATAGTGAAGGGATAGGTTACACTCAGGTATTCGGGTTAGGTTTAGTTATTCCATACCTGTGTGGTAGAGTAGAAGAGAATAGTGAAGGGATAGGTTACACTCAGGTATTCGGGTTAGGTTTAGTTATTCCATACCTGTGTGGTAGAGTAGAAGAGAATAGTGAAGGGATAGGTTACACTCAGGTATTCGGGTTAGGTTTAGTTATGCCATACCTGTGTGGTAGAGTAGAAGAGAATAGTGAAGGGATAGGTTACACTCAGGTATTCGGGTTAGGTTTAGTTATTCCATACCTGTGTGGTAGAGTAGAAGAGAATAGTGAAGGGATAGGTTACACTCAGGTATTCGGGTTAGGTTTAGTTATGCCATACCTGTGTGGTAGAGTAGAAGAGAATAGTGAAGGGATAGGTTACACTCAGGTATTCGGGTTAGGTTTAGTTATGCCATACCTGTGTGGTAGAGTAGAAGAGAATAGTGAAGGGATAGGTTACACTCAGGTATTCGGGTTAGGTTTAGTTATTCCATACCTGTGTGGTAGAGTAGAAGAGAATAGTGAAGGGATAGGTTACACTCAGGTATTCGGGTTAGGTTTAGTTATTCCATACCTGTGTGGTAGAGTAGAAGAGAATAGTGAAGGGATAGGTTACACTCAGGTATTCGGGTTAGGTTTAGTTATGCCATACCTGTGTGGTAGAGTAGAAGAGAATAGTGAAGGGATAGGTTACACTCAGGTATTCGGGTTAGGTTTAGTTATTCCATACCTGTGTGGTAGAGTAGAAGAGAATAGTGAAGGGATAGGTTACACTCAGGTATTCGGGTTAGGTTTAGTTATTCCATACCTGTGTGGTAGAGTAGAAGAGAATAGTGAAGGGATAGGTTACACTCAGGTATTCGGGTTAGGTTTAGTTATTCCATACCTGTGTGGTAGAGTAGAAGAGAATAGTGAAGGGATAGGTTACACTCAGGTATTCGGGTTAGGTTTAGTTATTCCATACCTGTGTGGTAGAGTAGAAGAGAATAGTGAAGGGATAGGTTACACTCAGGTATTCGGGTTAGGTTTAGTTATTCCATACCTGTGTGGTAGAGTAGAAGAGAATAGTGAAGGGATAGGTTACACTCAGGTATTCGGGTTAGGTTTAGTTATTCCATACCTGTGTGGTAGAGTAGAAGAGAATAGTGAAGGGATAGGTTACACTCAGGTATTCGGGTTAGGTTTAGTTATTCCATACCTGTGTGGTAGAGTAGAAGAGAATAGTGAAGGGATAGGTTACACTCAGGTATTCGGGTTAGGTTTAGTTATGCCATACCTGTGTGGTAGAGTAGAAGAGAATAGTGAAGGGATAGGTTACACTCAGGTATTCGGGTTAGGTTTAGTTATTCCATACCTGTGTGGTAGAGTAGAAGAGAATAGTGAAGGGATAGGTTACACTCAGGTATTCGGGTTAGGTTTAGTTATGCCATACCTGTGTGGTAGAGTAGAAGAGAATAGTGAAGGGATAGGTTACACTCAGGTATTCGGGTTAGGTTTAGTTATGCCATACCTGTGTGGTAGAGTAGAAGAGAATAGTGAAGGGATAGGTTACACTCAGGTATTCGGGTTAGGTTTAGTTATTCCATACCTGTGTGGTAGAGTAGAAGAGAATAGTGAAGGGATAGGTTACACTCAGGTATTCGGGTTAGGTTTAGTTATTCCATACCTGTGTGGTAGAGTAGAAGAGAATAGTGAAGGGATAGGTTACACTCAGGTATTCGGGTTAGGTTTAGTTATGCCATACCTGTGTGGTAGAGTAGAAGAGAATAGTGAAGGGATAGGTTACACTCAGGTATTCGGGTTAGGTTTAGTTATTCCATACCTGTGTGGTAGAGTAGAAGAGAATAGTGAAGGGATAGGTTACACTCAGGTATTCGGGTTAGGTTTAGTTATTCCATACCTGTGTGGTAGAGTAGAAGAGAATAGTGAAGGGATAGGTTACACTCAGGTATTCGGGTTAGGTTTAGTTATTCCATACCTGTGTGGTAGAGTAGAAGAGAATAGTGAAGGGATAGGTTACACTCAGGTATTCGGGTTAGGTTTAGTTATGCCATACCTGTGTGGTAGAGTAGAAGAGAATAGTGAAGGGATAGGTTACACTCAGGTATTCGGGTTAGGTTTAGTTATGCCATACCTGTGTGGTAGAGTAGAAGAGAATAGTGAAGGGATAGGTTACACTCAGGTATTCGGGTTAGGTTTAGTTATGCCATACCTGTGTGGTAGAGTAGAAGAGAATAGTGAAGGGATAGGTTACACTCAGGTATTCGGGTTAGGTTTAGTTATGCCATACCTGTGTGGTAGAGTAGAAGAGAATAGTGAAGGGATAGGTTACACTCAGGTATTCGGGTTAGGTTTAGTTATTCCATACCTGTGTGGTAGAGTAGAAGAGAATAGTGAAGGGATAGGTTACACTCAGGTATTCGGGTTAGGTTTAGTTATTCCATACCTGTGTGGTAGAGTAGAAGAGAATAGTGAAGGGATAGGTTACACTCAGGTATTCGGGTTAGGTTTAGTTATTCCATACCTGTGTGGTAGAGTAGAAGAGAATAGTGAAGGGATAGGTTACACTCAGGTATTCGGGTTAGGTTTAGTTATTCCATACCTGTGTGGTAGAGTAGAAGAGAATAGTGAAGGGATAGGTTACACTCAGGTATTCGGGTTAGGTTTAGTTATTCCATACCTGTGTGGTAGAGTAGAAGAGAATAGTGAAGGGATAGGTTACACTCAGGTATTCGGGTTAGGTTTAGTTATTCCATACCTGTGTGGTAGAGTAGAAGAGAATAGTGAAGGGATAGGTTACACTCAGGTATTCGGGTTAGGTTTAGTTATGCCATACCTGTGTGGTAGAGTAGAAGAGAATAGTGAAGGGATAGGTTACACTCAGGTATTCGGGTTAGGTTTAGTTATTCCATACCTGTGTGGTAGAGTAGAAGAGAATAGTGAAGGGATAGGTTACACTCAGGTATTCGGGTTAGGTTTAGTTATGCCATACCTGTGTGGTAGAGTAGAAGAGAATAGTGAAGGGATAGGTTACACTCAGGTATTCGGGTTAGGTTTAGTTATTCCATACCTGTGTGGTAGAGTAGAAGAGAATAGTGAAGGGATAGGTTACACTCAGGTATTCGGGTTAGGTTTAGTTATTCCATACCTGTGTGGTAGAGTAGAAGAGAATAGTGAAGGGATAGGTTACACTCAGGTATTCGGGTTAGGTTTAGTTATTCCATACCTGTGTGGTAGAGTAGAAGAGAATAGTGAAGGGATAGGTTACACTCAGGTATTCGGGTTAGGTTTAGTTATTCCATACCTGTGTGGTAGAGTAGAAGAGAATAGTGAAGGGATAGGTTACACTCAGGTATTCGGGTTAGGTTTAGTTATTCCATACCTGTGTGGTAGAGTAGAAGAGAATAGTGAAGGGATAGGTTACACTCAGGTATTCGGGTTAGGTTTAGTTATGCCATACCTGTGTGGTAGAGTAGAAGAGAATAGTGAAGGGATAGGTTACACTCAGGTATTCGGGTTAGGTTTAGTTATTCCATACCTGTGTGGTAGAGTAGAAGAGAATAGTGAAGGGATAGGTTACACTCAGGTATTCGGGTTAGGTTTAGTTATTCCATACCTGTGTGGTAGAGTAGAAGAGAATAGTGAAGGGATAGGTTACACTCAGGTATTCGGGTTAGGTTTAGTTATTCCATACCTGTGTGGTAGAGTAGAAGAGAATAGTGAAGGGATAGGTTACACTCAGGTATTCGGGTTAGGTTTAGTTATGCCATACCTGTGTGGTAGAGTAGAAGAGAATAGTGAAGGGATAGGTTACACTCAGGTATTCGGGTTAGGTTTAGTTATTCCATACCTGTGTGGTAGAGTAGAAGAGAATAGTGAAGGGATAGGTTACACTCAGGTATTCGGGTTAGGTTTAGTTATGCCATACCTGTGTGGTAGAGTAGAAGAGAATAGTGAAGGGATAGGTTACACTCAGGTATTCGGGTTAGGTTTAGTTATTCCATACCTGTGTGGTAGAGTAGAAGAGAATAGTGAAGGGATAGGTTACACTCAGGTATTCGGGTTAGGTTTAGTTATTCCATACCTGTGTGGTAGAGTAGAAGAGAATAGTGAAGGGATAGGTTACACTCAGGTATTCGGGTTAGGTTTAGTTATTCCATACCTGTGTGGTAGAGTAGAAGAGAATAGTGAAGGGATAGGTTACACTCAGGTATTCGGGTTAGGTTTAGTTATTCCATACCTGTGTGGTAGAGTAGAAGAGAATAGTGAAGGGATAGGTTACACTCAGGTATTCGGGTTAGGTTTAGTTATGCCATACCTGTGTGGTAGAGTAGAAGAGAATAGTGAAGGGATAGGTTACACTCAGGTATTCGGGTTAGGTTTAGTTATTCCATACCTGTGTGGTAGAGTAGAAGAGAATAGTGAAGGGATAGGTTACACTCAGGTATTCGGGTTAGGTTTAGTTATTCCATACCTGTGTGGTAGAGTAGAAGAGAATAGTGAAGGGATAGGTTACACTCAGGTATTCGGGTTAGGTTTAGTTATGCCATACCTGTGTGGTAGAGTAGAAGAGAATAGTGAAGGGATAGGTTACACTCAGGTATTCGGGTTAGGTTTAGTTATGCCATACCTGTGTGGTAGAGTAGAAGAGAATAGTGAAGGGATAGGTTACACTCAGGTATTCGGGTTAGGTTTAGTTATTCCATACCTGTGTGGTAGAGTAGAAGAGAATAGTGAAGGGATAGGTTACACTCAGGTATTCGGGTTAGGTTTAGTTATTCCATACCTGTGTGGTAGAGTAGAAGAGAATAGTGAAGGGATAGGTTACACTCAGGTATTCGGGTTAGGTTTAGTTATTCCATACCTGTGTGGTAGAGTAGAAGAGAATAGTGAAGGGATAGGTTACACTCAGGTATTCGGGTTAGGTTTAGTTATTCCATACCTGTGTGGTAGAGTAGAAGAGAATAGTGAAGGGATAGGTTACACTCAGGTATTCGGGTTAGGTTTAGTTATTCCATACCTGTGTGGTAGAGTAGAAGAGAATAGTGAAGGGATAGGTTACACTCAGGTATTCGGGTTAGGTTTAGTTATTCCATACCTGTGTGGTAGAGTAGAAGAGAATAGTGAAGGGATAGGTTACACTCAGGTATTCGGGTTAGGTTTAGTTATTCCATACCTGTGTGGTAGAGTAGAAGAGAATAGTGAAGGGATAGGTTACACTCAGGTATTCGGGTTAGGTTTAGTTATTCCATACCTGTGTGGTAGAGTAGAAGAGAATAGTGAAGGGATAGGTTACACTCAGGTATTCGGGTTAGGTTTAGTTATGCCATACCTGTGTGGTAGAGTAGAAGAGAATAGTGAAGGGATAGGTTACACTCAGGTATTCGGGTTAGGTTTAGTTATGCCATACCTGTGTGGTAGAGTAGAAGAGAATAGTGAAGGGATAGGTTACACTCAGGTATTCGGGTTAGGTTTAGTTATTCCATACCTGTGTGGTAGAGTAGAAGAGAATAGTGAAGGGATAGGTTACACTCAGGTATTCGGGTTAGGTTTAGTTATTCCATACCTGTGTGGTAGAGTAGAAGAGAATAGTGAAGGGATAGGTTACACTCAGGTATTCGGGTTAGGTTTAGTTATTCCATACCTGTGTGGTAGAGTAGAAGAGAATAGTGAAGGGATAGGTTACACTCAGGTATTCGGGTTAGGTTTAGTTATTCCATACCTGTGTGGTAGAGTAGAAGAGAATAGTGAAGGGATAGGTTACACTCAGGTATTCGGGTTAGGTTTAGTTATTCCATACCTGTGTGGTAGAGTAGAAGAGAATAGTGAAGGGATAGGTTACACTCAGGTATTCGGGTTAGGTTTAGTTATTCCATACCTGTGTGGTAGAGTAGAAGAGAATAGTGAAGGGATAGGTTACACTCAGGTATTCGGGTTAGGTTTAGTTATTCCATACCTGTGTGGTAGAGTAGAAGAGAATAGTGAAGGGATAGGTTACACTCAGGTATTCGGGTTAGGTTTAGTTATGCCATACCTGTGTGGTAGAGTAGAAGAGAATAGTGAAGGGATAGGTTACACTCAGGTATTCGGGTTAGGTTTAGTTATGCCATACCTGTGTGGTAGAGTAGAAGAGAATAGTGAAGGGATAGGTTACACTCAGGTATTCGGGTTAGGTTTAGTTATTCCATACCTGTGTGGTAGAGTAGAAGAGAATAGTGAAGGGATAGGTTACACTCAGGTATTCGGGTTAGGTTTAGTTATTCCATACCTGTGTGGTAGAGTAGAAGAGAATAGTGAAGGGATAGGTTACACTCAGGTATTCGGGTTAGGTTTAGTTATTCCATACCTGTGTGGTAGAGTAGAAGAGAATAGTGAAGGGATAGGTTACACTCAGGTATTCGGGTTAGGTTTAGTTATTCCATACCTGTGTGGTAGAGTAGAAGAGAATAGTGAAGGGATAGGTTACACTCAGGTATTCGGGTTAGGTTTAGTTATTCCATACCTGTGTGGTAGAGTAGAAGAGAATAGTGAAGGGATAGGTTACACTCAGGTATTCGGGTTAGGTTTAGTTATGCCATACCTGTGTGGTAGAGTAGAAGAGAATAGTGAAGGGATAGGTTACACTCAGGTATTCGGGTTAGGTTTAGTTATGCCATACCTGTGTGGTAGAGTAGAAGAGAATAGTGAAGGGATAGGTTACACTCAGGTATTCGGGTTAGGTTTAGTTATTCCATACCTGTGTGGTAGAGTAGAAGAGAATAGTGAAGGGATAGGTTACACTCAGGTATTCGGGTTAGGTTTAGTTATGCCATACCTGTGTGGTAGAGTAGAAGAGAATAGTGAAGGGATAGGTTACACTCAGGTATTCGGGTTAGGTTTAGTTATTCCATACCTGTGTGGTAGAGTAGAAGAGAATAGTGAAGGGATAGGTTACACTCAGGTATTCGGGTTAGGTTTAGTTATGCCATACCTGTGTGGTAGAGTAGAAGAGAATAGTGAAGGGATAGGTTACACTCAGGTATTCGGGTTAGGTTTAGTTATTCCATACCTGTGTGGTAGAGTAGAAGAGAATAGTGAAGGGATAGGTTACACTCAGGTATTCGGGTTAGGTTTAGTTATTCCATACCTGTGTGGTAGAGTAGAAGAGAATAGTGAAGGGATAGGTTACACTCAGGTATTCGGGTTAGGTTTAGTTATGCCATACCTGTGTGGTAGAGTAGAAGAGAATAGTGAAGGGATAGGTTACACTCAGGTATTCGGGTTAGGTTTAGTTATTCCATACCTGTGTGGTAGAGTAGAAGAGAATAGTGAAGGGATAGGTTACACTCAGGTATTCGGGTTAGGTTTAGTTATTCCATACCTGTGTGGTAGAGTAGAAGAGAATAGTGAAGGGATAGGTTACACTCAGGTATTCGGGTTAGGTTTAGTTATTCCATACCTGTGTGGTAGAGTAGAAGAGAATAGTGAAGGGATAGGTTACACTCAGGTATTCGGGTTAGGTTTAGTTATTCCATACCTGTGTGGTAGAGTAGAAGAGAATAGTGAAGGGATAGGTTACACTCAGGTATTCGGGTTAGGTTTAGTTATTCCATACCTGTGTGGTAGAGTAGAAGAGAATAGTGAAGGGATAGGTTACACTCAGGTATTCGGGTTAGGTTTAGTTATGCCATACCTGTGTGGTAGAGTAGAAGAGAATAGTGAAGGGATAGGTTACACTCAGGTATTCGGGTTAGGTTTAGTTATGCCATACCTGTGTGGTAGAGTAGAAGAGAATAGTGAAGGGATAGGTTACACTCAGGTATTCGGGTTAGGTTTAGTTATTCCATACCTGTGTGGTAGAGTAGAAGAGAATAGTGAAGGGATAGGTTACACTCAGGTATTCGGGTTAGGTTTAGTTATGCCATACCTGTGTGGTAGAGTAGAAGAGAATAGTGAAGGGATAGGTTACACTCAGGTATTCGGGTTAGGTTTAGTTATTCCATACCTGTGTGGTAGAGTAGAAGAGAATAGTGAAGGGATAGGTTACACTCAGGTATTCGGGTTAGGTTTAGTTATTCCATACCTGTGTGGTAGAGTAGAAGAGAATAGTGAAGGGATAGGTTACACTCAGGTATTCGGGTTAGGTTTAGTTATTCCATACCTGTGTGGTAGAGTAGAAGAGAATAGTGAAGGGATAGGTTACACTCAGGTATTCGGGTTAGGTTTAGTTATTCCATACCTGTGTGGTAGAGTAGAAGAGAATAGTGAAGGGATAGGTTACACTCAGGTATTCGGGTTAGGTTTAGTTATTCCATACCTGTGTGGTAGAGTAGAAGAGAATAGTGAAGGGATAGGTTACACTCAGGTATTCGGGTTAGGTTTAGTTATTCCATACCTGTGTGGTAGAGTAGAAGAGAATAGTGAAGGGATAGGTTACACTCAGGTATTCGGGTTAGGTTTAGTTATTCCATACCTGTGTGGTAGAGTAGAAGAGAATAGTGAAGGGATAGGTTACACTCAGGTATTCGGGTTAGGTTTAGTTATTCCATACCTGTGTGGTAGAGTAGAAGAGAATAGTGAAGGGATAGGTTACACTCAGGTATTCGGGTTAGGTTTAGTTATTCCATACCTGTGTGGTAGAGTAGAAGAGAATAGTGAAGGGATAGGTTACACTCAGGTATTCGGGTTAGGTTTAGTTATGCCATACCTGTGTGGTAGAGTAGAAGAGAATAGTGAAGGGATAGGTTACACTCAGGTATTCGGGTTAGGTTTAGTTATTCCATACCTGTGTGGTAGAGTAGAAGAGAATAGTGAAGGGATAGGTTACACTCAGGTATTCGGGTTAGGTTTAGTTATTCCATACCTGTGTGGTAGAGTAGAAGAGAATAGTGAAGGGATAGGTTACACTCAGGTATTCGGGTTAGGTTTAGTTATTCCATACCTGTGTGGTAGAGTAGAAGAGAATAGTGAAGGGATAGGTTACACTCAGGTATTCGGGTTAGGTTTAGTTATTCCATACCTGTGTGGTAGAGTAGAAGAGAATAGTGAAGGGATAGGTTACACTCAGGTATTCGGGTTAGGTTTAGTTATTCCATACCTGTGTGGTAGAGTAGAAGAGAATAGTGAAGGGATAGGTTACACTCAGGTATTCGGGTTAGGTTTAGTTATTCCATACCTGTGTGGTAGAGTAGAAGAGAATAGTGAAGGGATAGGTTACACTCAGGTATTCGGGTTAGGTTTAGTTATTCCATACCTGTGTGGTAGAGTAGAAGAGAATAGTGAAGGGATAGGTTACACTCAGGTATTCGGGTTAGGTTTAGTTATTCCATACCTGTGTGGTAGAGTAGAAGAGAATAGTGAAGGGATAGGTTACACTCAGGTATTCGGGTTAGGTTTAGTTATTCCATACCTGTGTGGTAGAGTAGAAGAGAATAGTGAAGGGATAGGTTACACTCAGGTATTCGGGTTAGGTTTAGTTATTCCATACCTGTGTGGTAGAGTAGAAGAGAATAGTGAAGGGATAGGTTACACTCAGGTATTCGGGTTAGGTTTAGTTATTCCATACCTGTGTGGTAGAGTAGAAGAGAATAGTGAAGGGATAGGTTACACTCAGGTATTCGGGTTAGGTTTAGTTATTCCATACCTGTGTGGTAGAGTAGAAGAGAATAGTGAAGGGATAGGTTACACTCAGGTATTCGGGTTAGGTTTAGTTATTCCATACCTGTGTGGTAGAGTAGAAGAGAATAGTGAAGGGATAGGTTACACTCAGGTATTCGGGTTAGGTTTAGTTATTCCATACCTGTGTGGTAGAGTAGAAGAGAATAGTGAAGGGATAGGTTACACTCAGGTATTCGGGTTAGGTTTAGTTATTCCATACCTGTGTGGTAGAGTAGAAGAGAATAGTGAAGGGATAGGTTACACTCAGGTATTCGGGTTAGGTTTAGTTATGCCATACCTGTGTGGTAGAGTAGAAGAGAATAGTGAAGGGATAGGTTACACTCAGGTATTCGGGTTAGGTTTAGTTATTCCATACCTGTGTGGTAGAGTAGAAGAGAATAGTGAAGGGATAGGTTACACTCAGGTATTCGGGTTAGGTTTAGTTATTCCATACCTGTGTGGTAGAGTAGAAGAGAATAGTGAAGGGATAGGTTACACTCAGGTATTCGGGTTAGGTTTAGTTATTCCATACCTGTGTGGTAGAGTAGAAGAGAATAGTGAAGGGATAGGTTACACTCAGGTATTCGGGTTAGGTTTAGTTATTCCATACCTGTGTGGTAGAGTAGAAGAGAATAGTGAAGGGATAGGTTACACTCAGGTATTCGGGTTAGGTTTAGTTATTCCATACCTGTGTGGTAGAGTAGAAGAGAATAGTGAAGGGATAGGTTACACTCAGGTATTCGGGTTAGGTTTAGTTATGCCATACCTGTGTGGTAGAGTAGAAGAGAATAGTGAAGGGATAGGTTACACTCAGGTATTCGGGTTAGGTTTAGTTATTCCATACCTGTGTGGTAGAGCAGAAGAGAATAGTGAAGGGATAGGTTACACTCAGGTATTCGGGTTAGGTTTAGTTATTCCATACCTGTGTGGTAGAGTAGAAGAGAATAGTGAAGGGATAGGTTACACTCAGGTATTCGGGTTAGGTTTAGTTATGCCATACCTGTGTGGTAGAGTAGAAGAGAATAGTGAAGGGATAGGTTACACTCAGGTATTCGGGTTAGGTTTAGTTATTCCATACCTGTGTGGTAGAGTAGAAGAGAATAGTGAAGGGATAGGTTACACTCAGGTATTCGGGTTAGGTTTAGTTATTCCATACCTGTGTGGTAGAGTAGAAGAGAATAGTGAAGGGATAGGTTACACTCAGGTATTCGGGTTAGGTTTAGTTATTCCATACCTGTGTGGTAGAGTAGAAGAGAATAGTGAAGGGATAGGTTACACTCAGGTATTCGGGTTAGGTTTAGTTATTCCATACCTGTGTGGTAGAGTAGAAGAGAATAGTGAAGGGATAGGTTACACTCAGGTATTCGGGTTAGGTTTAGTTATTCCATACCTGTGTGGTAGAGTAGAAGAGAATAGTGAAGGGATAGGTTACACTCAGGTATTCGGGTTAGGTTTAGTTATTCCATACCTGTGTGGTAGAGTAGAAGAGAATAGTGAAGGGATAGGTTACACTCAGGTATTCGGGTTAGGTTTAGTTATTCCATACCTGTGTGGTAGAGTAGAAGAGAATAGTGAAGGGATAGGTTACACTCAGGTATTCGGGTTAGGTTTAGTTATTCCATACCTGTGTGGTAGAGTAGAAGAGAATAGTGAAGGGATAGGTTACACTCAGGTATTCGGGTTAGGTTTAGTTATGCCATACCTGTGTGGTAGAGTAGAAGAGAATAGTGAAGGGATAGGTTACACTCAGGTATTCGGGTTAGGTTTAGTTATTCCATACCTGTGTGGTAGAGTAGAAGAGAATAGTGAAGGGATAGGTTACACTCAGGTATTCGGGTTAGGTTTAGTTATTCCATACCTGTGTGGTAGAGTAGAAGAGAATAGTGAAGGGATAGGTTACACTCAGGTATTCGGGTTAGGTTTAGTTATGCCATACCTGTGTGGTAGAGTAGAAGAGAATAGTGAAGGGATAGGTTACACTCAGGTATTCGGGTTAGGTTTAGTTATTCCATACCTGTGTGGTAGAGTAGAAGAGAATAGTGAAGGGATAGGTTACACTCAGGTATTCGGGTTAGGTTTAGTTATTCCATACCTGTGTGGTAGAGTAGAAGAGAATAGTGAAGGGATAGGTTACACTCAGGTATTCGGGTTAGGTTTAGTTATTCCATACCTGTGTGGTAGAGTAGAAGAGAATAGTGAAGGGATAGGTTACACTCAGGTATTCGGGTTAGGTTTAGTTATTCCATACCTGTGTGGTAGAGTAGAAGAGAATAGTGAAGGGATAGGTTACACTCAGGTATTCGGGTTAGGTTTAGTTATTCCATACCTGTGTGGTAGAGTAGAAGAGAATAGTGAAGGGATAGGTTACACTCAGGTATTCGGGTTAGGTTTAGTTATGCCATACCTGTGTGGTAGAGTAGAAGAGAATAGTGAAGGGATAGGTTACACTCAGGTATTCGGGTTAGGTTTAGTTATTCCATACCTGTGTGGTAGAGTAGAAGAGAATAGTGAAGGGATAGGTTACACTCAGGTATTCGGGTTAGGTTTAGTTATGCCATACCTGTGTGGTAGAGTAGAAGAGAATAGTGAAGGGATAGGTTACACTCAGGTATTCGGGTTAGGTTTAGTTATTCCATACCTGTGTGGTAGAGTAGAAGAGAATAGTGAAGGGATAGGTTACACTCAGGTATTCGGGTTAGGTTTAGTTATTCCATACCTGTGTGGTAGAGTAGAAGAGAATAGTGAAGGGATAGGTTACACTCAGGTATTCGGGTTAGGTTTAGTTATGCCATACCTGTGTGGTAGAGTAGAAGAGAATAGTGAAGGGATAGGTTACACTCAGGTATTCGGGTTAGGTTTAGTTATTCCATACCTGTGTGGTAGAGTAGAAGAGAATAGTGAAGGGATAGGTTACACTCAGGTATTCGGGTTAGGTTTAGTTATGCCATACCTGTGTGGTAGAGTAGAAGAGAATAGTGAAGGGATAGGTTACACTCAGGTATTCGGGTTAGGTTTAGTTATTCCATACCTGTGTGGTAGAGTAGAAGAGAATAGTGAAGGGATAGGTTACACTCAGGTATTCGGGTTAGGTTTAGTTATTCCATACCTGTGTGGTAGAGTAGAAGAGAATAGTGAAGGGATAGGTTACACTCAGGTATTCGGGTTAGGTTTAGTTATTCCATACCTGTGTGGTAGAGTAGAAGAGAATAGTGAAGGGATAGGTTACACTCAGGTATTCGGGTTAGGTTTAGTTATGCCATACCTGTGTGGTAGAGTAGAAGAGAATAGTGAAGGGATAGGTTACACTCAGGTATTCGGGTTAGGTTTAGTTATGCCATACCTGTGTGGTAGAGTAGAAGAGAATAGTGAAGGGATAGGTTACACTCAGGTATTCGGGTTAGGTTTAGTTATTCCATACCTGTGTGGTAGAGTAGAAGAGAATAGTGAAGGGATAGGTTACACTCAGGTATTCGGGTTAGGTTTAGTTATGCCATACCTGTGTGGTAGAGTAGAAGAGAATAGTGAAGGGATAGGTTACACTCAGGTATTCGGGTTAGGTTTAGTTATTCCATACCTGTGTGGTAGAGTAGAAGAGAATAGTGAAGGGATAGGTTACACTCAGGTATTCGGGTTAGGTTTAGTTATGCCATACCTGTGTGGTAGAGTAGAAGAGAATAGTGAAGGGATAGGTTACACTCAGGTATTCGGGTTAGGTTTAGTTATGCCATACCTGTGTGGTAGAGTAGAAGAGAATAGTGAAGGGATAGGTTACACTCAGGTATTCGGGTTAGGTTTAGTTATGCCATACCTGTGTGGTAGAGTAGAAGAGAATAGTGAAGGGATAGGTTACACTCAGGTATTCGGGTTAGGTTTAGTTATTCCATACCTGTGTGGTAGAGTAGAAGAGAATAGTGAAGGGATAGGTTACACTCAGGTATTCGGGTTAGGTTTAGTTATTCCATACCTGTGTGGTAGAGTAGAAGAGAATAGTGAAGGGATAGGTTACACTCAGGTATTCGGGTTAGGTTTAGTTATGCCATACCTGTGTGGTAGAGTAGAAGAGAATAGTGAAGGGATAGGTTACACTCAGGTATTCGGGTTAGGTTTAGTTATTCCATACCTGTGTGGTAGAGTAGAAGAGAATAGTGAAGGGATAGGTTACACTCAGGTATTCGGGTTAGGTTTAGTTATTCCATACCTGTGTGGTAGAGTAGAAGAGAATAGTGAAGGGATAGGTTACACTCAGGTATTCGGGTTAGGTTTAGTTATTCCATACCTGTGTGGTAGAGTAGAAGAGAATAGTGAAGGGATAGGTTACACTCAGGTATTCGGGTTAGGTTTAGTTATTCCATACCTGTGTGGTAGAGTAGAAGAGAATAGTGAAGGGATAGGTTACACTCAGGTATTCGGGTTAGGTTTAGTTATTCCATACCTGTGTGGTAGAGTAGAAGAGAATAGTGAAGGGATAGGTTACACTCAGGTATTCGGGTTAGGTTTAGTTATGCCATACCTGTGTGGTAGAGTAGAAGAGAATAGTGAAGGGATAGGTTACACTCAGGTATTCGGGTTAGGTTTAGTTATTCCATACCTGTGTGGTAGAGTAGAAGAGAATAGTGAAGGGATAGGTTACACTCAGGTATTCGGGTTAGGTTTAGTTATTCCATACCTGTGTGGTAGAGTAGAAGAGAATAGTGAAGGGATAGGTTACACTCAGGTATTCGGGTTAGGTTTAGTTATGCCATACCTGTGTGGTAGAGTAGAAGAGAATAGTGAAGGGATAGGTTACACTCAGGTATTCGGGTTAGGTTTAGTTATTCCATACCTGTGTGGTAGAGTAGAAGAGAATAGTGAAGGGATAGGTTACACTCAGGTATTCGGGTTAGGTTTAGTTATGCCATACCTGTGTGGTAGAGTAGAAGAGAATAGTGAAGGGATAGGTTACACTCAGGTATTCGGGTTAGGTTTAGTTATTCCATACCTGTGTGGTAGAGTAGAAGAGAATAGTGAAGGGATAGGTTACACTCAGGTATTCGGGTTAGGTTTAGTTATGCCATACCTGTGTGGTAGAGTAGAAGAGAATAGTGAAGGGATAGGTTACACTCAGGTATTCGGGTTAGGTTTAGTTATTCCATACCTGTGTGGTAGAGTAGAAGAGAATAGTGAAGGGATAGGTTACACTCAGGTATTCGGGTTAGGTTTAGTTATTCCATACCTGTGTGGTAGAGTAGAAGAGAATAGTGAAGGGATAGGTTACACTCAGGTATTCGGGTTAGGTTTAGTTATTCCATACCTGTGTGGTAGAGTAGAAGAGAATAGTGAAGGGATAGGTTACACTCAGGTATTCGGGTTAGGTTTAGTTATTCCATACCTGTGTGGTAGAGTAGAAGAGAATAGTGAAGGGATAGGTTACACTCAGGTATTCGGGTTAGGTTTAGTTATGCCATACCTGTGTGGTAGAGTAGAAGAGAATAGTGAAGGGATAGGTTACACTCAGGTATTCGGGTTAGGTTTAGTTATGCCATACCTGTGTGGTAGAGTAGAAGAGAATAGTGAAGGGATAGGTTACACTCAGGTATTCGGGTTAGGTTTAGTTATTCCATACCTGTGTGGTAGAGTAGAAGAGAATAGTGAAGGGATAGGTTACACTCAGGTATTCGGGTTAGGTTTAGTTATGCCATACCTGTGTGGTAGAGTAGAAGAGAATAGTGAAGGGATAGGTTACACTCAGGTATTCGGGTTAGGTTTAGTTATTCCATACCTGTGTGGTAGAGTAGAAGAGAATAGTGAAGGGATAGGTTACACTCAGGTATTCGGGTTAGGTTTAGTTATTCCATACCTGTGTGGTAGAGTAGAAGAGAATAGTGAAGGGATAGGTTACACTCAGGTATTCGGGTTAGGTTTAGTTATTCCATACCTGTGTGGTAGAGTAGAAGAGAATAGTGAAGGGATAGGTTACACTCAGGTATTCGGGTTAGGTTTAGTTATTCCATACCTGTGTGGTAGAGTAGAAGAGAATAGTGAAGGGATAGGTTACACTCAGGTATTCGGGTTAGGTTTAGTTATGCCATACCTGTGTGGTAGAGTAGAAGAGAATAGTGAAGGGATAGGTTACACTCAGGTATTCGGGTTAGGTTTAGTTATGCCATACCTGTGTGGTAGAGTAGAAGAGAATAGTGAAGGGATAGGTTACACTCAGGTATTCGGGTTAGGTTTAGTTATGCCATACCTGTGTGGTAGAGTAGAAGAGAATAGTGAAGGGATAGGTTACACTCAGGTATTCGGGTTAGGTTTAGTTATGCCATACCTGTGTGGTAGAGTAGAAGAGAATAGTGAAGGGATAGGTTACACTCAGGTATTCGGGTTAGGTTTAGTTATGCCATACCTGTGTGGTAGAGTAGAAGAGAATAGTGAAGGGATAGGTTACACTCAGGTATTCGGGTTAGGTTTAGTTATTCCATACCTGTGTGGTAGAGTAGAAGAGAATAGTGAAGGGATAGGTTACACTCAGGTATTCGGGTTAGGTTTAGTTATGCCATACCTGTGTGGTAGAGTAGAAGAGAATAGTGAAGGGATAGGTTACACTCAGGTATTCGGGTTAGGTTTAGTTATGCCATACCTGTGTGGTAGAGTAGAAGAGAATAGTGAAGGGATAGGTTACACTCAGGTATTCGGGTTAGGTTTAGTTATGCCATACCTGTGTGGTAGAGTAGAAGAGAATAGTGAAGGGATAGGTTACACTCAGGTATTCGGGTTAGGTTTAGTTATTCCATACCTGTGTGGTAGAGTAGAAGAGAATAGTGAAGGGATAGGTTACACTCAGGTATTCGGGTTAGGTTTAGTTATTCCATACCTGTGTGGTAGAGTAGAAGAGAATAGTGAAGGGATAGGTTACACTCAGGTATTCGGGTTAGGTTTAGTTATGCCATACCTGTGTGGTAGAGTAGAAGAGAATAGTGAAGGGATAGGTTACACTCAGGTATTCGGGTTAGGTTTAGTTATTCCATACCTGTGTGGTAGAGTAGAAGAGAATAGTGAAGGGATAGGTTACACTCAGGTATTCGGGTTAGGTTTAGTTATTCCATACCTGTGTGGTAGAGTAGAAGAGAATAGTGAAGGGATAGGTTACACTCAGGTATTCGGGTTAGGTTTAGTTATGCCATACCTGTGTGGTAGAGTAGAAGAGAATAGTGAAGGGATAGGTTACACTCAGGTATTCGGGTTAGGTTTAGTTATTCCATACCTGTGTGGTAGAGTAGAAGAGAATAGTGAAGGGATAGGTTACACTCAGGTATTCGGGTTAGGTTTAGTTATTCCATACCTGTGTGGTAGAGTAGAAGAGAATAGTGAAGGGATAGGTTACACTCAGGTATTCGGGTTAGGTTTAGTTATGCCATACCTGTGTGGTAGAGTAGAAGAGAATAGTGAAGGGATAGGTTACACTCAGGTATTCGGGTTAGGTTTAGTTATTCCATACCTGTGTGGTAGAGTAGAAGAGAATAGTGAAGGGATAGGTTACACTCAGGTATTCGGGTTAGGTTTAGTTATGCCATACCTGTGTGGTAGAGTAGAAGAGAATAGTGAAGGGATAGGTTACACTCAGGTATTCGGGTTAGGTTTAGTTATGCCATACCTGTGTGGTAGAGTAGAAGAGAATAGTGAAGGGATAGGTTACACTCAGGTATTCGGGTTAGGTTTAGTTATTCCATACCTGTGTGGTAGAGTAGAAGAGAATAGTGAAGGGATAGGTTACACTCAGG